>NC_092173.1:37164353-37189353 GCF_045791955.1 Oncorhynchus clarkii lewisi | reverse complement strand
GCAATTACTTTAATTGTATCCACAGGGATAATGTGAGCGCAAATAGACTACTGTCATATATTTACCCTTTTATGGTGCCCTCATAAAAACACAGACGTATATTCTCACCAGCGAGACATGGCCGTTTCTTCTTCCCTCTTCTTCTCGCTTGTTCTCTCTCTCTTGTTCTCTCTCTGTGCCTGTCTCTCTCTTGTTCTCTCTCTTTGTGCCTGTCTCTCTCTTGTTCTCTATTTGTGCCTGTCTCTCTCTTGTTCTCTCTCTTTGTGCCTGTCTCTCTCTTGTTCTCTCTCTGTGCCTGTCTCTCTCTCTTGGTCTCTCTTTGTGCCTGTCTCTCTCTGTTTCTCTCTCTGTGCCTGTCTCTCTCTTGTTCTCTCTCTTTGTCTGTGTCTCTCTCTTGTTCTCTCTTTGTGCCTGTCTCTCTCTTGTTCTCTCTCTCTTGTTCTCTCTCTTTGTGCCTGTCTCTCTCTTGTTCTCTCTCTGTGCCTGTCTCTCTCTTGTTCTCTCTTTGTGCCTGTCTCTTGTTTTTTCTCTTTGTGCATGTCTCTCTCTTGTTCTCTCTCTTTGTGCCTGTCTCTCTCTTGTTCTCTCTCTTTGTGCCTGTCTCTCTCTTGTTCTCTCTTTGTGCCTGTCTCTTGTTTTTTCTCTTTGTGCCTGTCTCTCTCTTGTTCTCTCTCTTTGTGCCTGTCTCTCTCTTGTTCTCTCTTTGTGCCTGTCTCTCTCTTGCTCTCTCTTTGTCACCAGTCTCTCTCTTGTTCTCTCTTTGTGCCTGTCTCTCTCTTGTTCTCTATCTTTGTGCCTGTCTCTCTCTTGTTCTCTCTCTTTGTGCCTGTCTCTCTCTTGTTCTCTATTTGTGCCTGTCTCTCTCTTGTACTCTCTCTCTGTACCTGTCTCTCTCTTGTTCTCTCTCTGTGCCTGTCTCTCTCTTGTTCTCACTCTGTGCCGGTCTCTCTCTTGTTCTCTCTCTCTTGTTCTCTCTCTTTGTGCCTGTCTCTCTCTTGTTCTCTCTCTGTGCCTGTCTCTCTCCTGTTCTCTCTCTTTGTGCCTGTCTCTCTCTTGTTCTCTATTTGTGCCTGTCTCTCTCTTGTTCTCTCTCTTTGTGCCTGTCTCTCTCTTGTTCTCTCTCTGTGCCTGTCTCTCTCTCTTGGTCTCTCTTTGTGCCTGTCTCTCTCTTGTTCTCTGTCTTTGTCTGTGTCTCTCTCTTGTTCTCTCTTTGTGCCTGTCTCTCTCTTGTTCTCTCTTTGTGCCTGTCTCTCTCTTGTTCTCTCTCTTTGTACCTGGTGTCAGCGTCGTGTGTATAGGTGGCAGGGAAGTCAGGCGCAGGAGAGTCAAAATGAAGTGTAAATTGAGTCTTTTAATAAATGTCAACAGAACATGCTCCATAACACTAAAAGGTACATGAAAAAACATGGGTACGAGGACAAAGACATGAGGGGAAACAGAGGGTTAAATTCACAACAGGTAATGAATGGGATCTAAAACAGGTGTGTGGGAAGACAAGACTAAACCAATGGAAAATTAAAAATGGATCAGTGATGGCTAGAAGACCGGTGACGTCGAACGCCGAGCACCGCCCGAACAAGGAGAGGCAACGACTTCGGGGACGACCCGGAGGGCGAAGTGCAGGGCGATCCGGATGGAGACGGTGGAATTCTGATAACATGGAAGGATCTAACACGTCCTCCACCGGAACCCAGCATCTCTCCTCCGGCCCGTAACCCTCCCAGTCCACGGGGTACTGAAGGGCCCTCGCCCGATGTCTCGAATCCAAAATGGATCGAACAGAGTACGCCGGGACCCCCTCGATGTCTAGAGGAGGCGGAGGAACATCATGCACTTCAGCCTCCTGGAGCGGGCCAGCCACCACCGGCCTGAGGAGAGACACATGGAACGAGGGGTTACTACGGTAATTAGTGGGCAGTTGTAACCTATAACATACCTCGTTTACTCTCCTCAGGACTTTAAACGGCCCCACAAACCGCGGACCCAGCTTCCGGCAGAGCAGGCGGAGGGGCAGGTTTCGGGTCGAGAGCCAGACCCTGTCCCCTGGTGCGAACACTGGGGCCTCAATGCGGCGACGGTCTGCGCCAATTGTCTGGCGCCTTATGGCGCGCTGAAGGTGGACGTGGGCTGCCTCCCAGGTTTCCTCAGCGCGCCGAAACCAATTGTCCACCGCAGGAGCCTCGGTCTGGCTCTGATGCCAAGGAGCCAGAACCGGCTGATACCCTAATACACATTGAAAAGGGTTAAGGTTAGTGGAGGAGTGACGTAGCGAGTTCTGAGCCATCTCTGCCCAGGGCACGAACTTCGCCCCTTCCCCCGGCCGATCCTGGCAATAAGACCGCAGAAACCTACCCACATCCTGGTTAACTCTCTCCACCTGCCCATTACTCTCGGGGTGAAAACCTGAGGTAAGACTAACCGAGATCCCCAGACGCTCCATGAACGCCTTCCAGACCCTTGATGTGAACTGGGGACCCCGATCACTATATCCTCAGGCACATCATAGTGCCATAGGGCCTCTGCAGTTTGTAAGGCCGTAGGGAGACCGGGCAAAGGGAGGAGACGACAGGACTTCGAAAACCGATCCACAACGACCAGGATCGTGGTGTAACCCTGTGAAGGTGGAAGATCAGTCAAAAAATCCACCGACAGGTGCGACCACGGCCGTTGAGGAACGGGTAGAGGTTGTAGCTTACCTCTGGGTAGGTGTCTAGGAGCCTTGCACTGGGCGCACACCGAGCAGGAGGAAACATAAATCCTCACGTCCTTAGCTAAAGTGGGCCACCAGTACCTCCCATCAAGACAGCGCATCGTCCGACCTATCCCAGGATGACCAGAGGAGGGTGCCGTTTGAGCCCAATAGATCAATCGGTCGCGGACAGCAGACGGAACATACAGACGACCAGCTGGACACTCCGGGGGAGAGGGCTCTGCACGTGACGCCCGCTCAATGTCCGCGTCCAGCTCCCACACTACAGGTGCCACCAGACACGAAGCTGGGAGTATGGGAGTGGGATCCATGGATCGCTCCTATGTGTCATACAGCCGAGACAATGCGTCTGCCTTAACGTTCTGGGAGCCTGGTCTGTAAGAAAGAGTAAACACAAAACGAGTGAAAAACATGGCCCACCTTGCCTGGCGAGGATTCAGTCTCTTCGCCTGCCCTATGTACTCCAGATTGCAGTGGTCAGTCCAGATGAGAAAAGGGTGTTTAGCCCCTTCAAGCCAATGCCTCCACACCTTCAAGGCATCTACGACAGCTAACAGCTCTCAGTTCCCCACATCATAGTTTCGCTCCGCCGGGCTGAGCTTTTTCGAAAAGAAAGCACAGGGGCGAAGCTTCAGTGGCGTACCCGAACCCTGAGAGAGCACTGCTCCTATCCCAGCTTTGGATGCGTCCACCTCCACTATGATTGGCAAAGAGGGATCCGGATGATCTAACACAGGCACCGAGGTAAACAGAGTCTTCAGGTGCCCAAAAGCCCTGTTCGGCTCAGCCAACCACTGCAAGCGCACCGGGCCGCCCTTTAGCAGTGAGGTAATGGGAGCAGCCACCTGACCAAAACCCCGGATAAACCTCCGGTAGTAATTGGCAAACCCTAAAAAATGCTGCACCTCCTTTACCATGGTTGGAGTCGGCCAATTACGCACGGCTGTAATGTGGTCGCTCTCCATCTCCACTTCTGAAGTGGAAATCCGATGCCCGAGGAAGGAGATGGATTGTTGGAAGAACAAGCATTTCTCAGCCTTGACATATAGATCATGCTCCAACAGGCAAGCAAGCACCCTGCGCACCGGGGACACATGCTCGGTGCGTGTAGCGGAGTATATCAGAATATAAGTGGTAGTCCACACAAGCTCACAGAATGGGACCGGGGAACGCTGAAGAGTGTAGTCAGTAAAAATCATCTGTCCTTGGTTGCAACACTCACTACCAAGATCCAAACAGCCTCTGGAAGCAACGTCAGCACAAGAACCGTTCGTCGACAGCTTCATGAAATTAGTTTCCATGGCCGAGCAGCCACACATAAGCTTAAGATCACCAAACGCAATGCCAACATCGGCTGGTGTGCTGTAAAGCTTGCCACCATTGCACTTAGGAGCATTGGAAACGAAGGTGATCCTTCTGTGTAATCATCCTATCCTGCCACTTTGATTCCAGACCTGCTCTCTTATTTGTACATAGAGGTTATGGGGAGGGCCAGTGGGGTAAGTAACTGATCTTGACACAGGTTTTGGTAGTGTTGTTCAGATTGTCTATAAGTCACTACATAATCACATTACGAAGCCTAGGCCAGTCGTCTCCCTACTGAATTTGAATCGTGGGAAAGCCAAATAAAAAGTGGATAAGAAAAGGCAACTGAGTTTCACATTCAGTTCAGAAATGCAGAGAACCATGGTGAATCGAACACAGAACGAGCCAGAGCTTTCAGTGCCGGAGGAGAGGAGTGAGGGTCAAACTGTTCCTGATGGCGATGCCTTAGCTAGCAGCGCTGCTAATCCCGCCAGTTCAGTATCACCACCGGCACCTCCACTAGCTTGTAGGCCTACTAGCGAGTCAGACTCAGCTGAAGAGGGAGAAGGGGATCTAGGGGAGGGATGCAGTGCATCCACAGACGAAGTGCTCGGAGCAGGTGCAACTTAAAGTTCAAGAGCAAGCAAACATATAACACTGACTTGTCATGCAGAACTCAAAGTCCGGCTAAACGAAATGCAAAAGGTAGGAAGCTTGGGGTTACAAATGTCTAGAGGGATTAAAGTAGCAAAAGAGTTGGTGGAATGTACAGTAAATCAAATCAAATGGAATCAAATCAAATTGTATTGGTCACATACATATGGTTAGCAGATGTTATTGTGAGTGTAGCGAAATGCTGGTGCTTCTAGTTACGACAGTGCAGTAATATCTAACAAGTAATCTAAGAATTCCACAACAACTACCTAAGAATTCCACAACAACTACCTAATACACACAATGTAAGTGTCACGCCCTGACCTTAGAGATCCTTATTATTCTCTATGTTTGGTTAGGTCAGGGTGTGACTTGGGTGGGAAAGTCTATGTTTTCTATTTCTTTGTTTTTGGCCGAGTGTGGTTCCCAATCAGAGGCAGCTGTCTATCGTTGTCTCTGATTGGTGATACTATATAAATAGTAATTTTCCTTTTGGGTTTTGTGGGATCTTGTTTTCTGTTTAGTATCTGAGCCTGACAGAACTGTGCGCTTTCGTTTTTTGTCTTTGTTATTTGTTTGGTGTCATCAATAAAAATACGATGTATGCCTACCATACTGCGCCTTGGTCTCCTTCTACAAACGAGAGCTGTTAAAGAAGATCCCACCAAAAACGGACCAAGCAGCGTGGCCAGGAGGAGTGGACATGGGAGGAAATCCTGAAAGGAGAAGGACCCTGGACAAGGGCCGGAGAGTATCGCCGTCCAAGGGAGCAATTGGAGGCAGCGAGAACGGAACGGCGACGATATGAGGAGCTAGGTCAACAACGGAAGCCCGAGACGATACGGGGAGCTAGGTCAACAACGGAAGCCCGAGACGATACAAGGAGCTAGGTAAACAACGGAAGCCCGAGACGATACGAGAAGCTAGGTCAACAACGGAAGCCCGAGATTATACGAGGAGCTAGGTCAACAACGGAAGCCCGAGACGATACGAGGAGCTAGGTCAACAACGGAAGCCCGAGACGGTACGAGGAGCTAGGTCAACAACGGAAGCCCGAGACGATACGAGGAGCTAGGTCAACAACGGAAGCCCGAGACGATAGGAGGAGCTAGGTCAACAACGGAAGCCCGAGACGATACGAGGAGCTAGGTCAACAACGGAAGCCCGAGACGATACGAGGAGCTAGGTCAACAACGGAAGCCCGAGACGATACGAGGAGCTAGGTCAACAACGGAAGCCCGAGACGATACGAGGAGCTAGGTCAACAACAGAAGCCCGAGACGATACGAGGAGCTAGGTCAACAACGCCCAAGAGGCAGCTCCAAAAAAAATTGTTGTGGAGGGCACACGGGGAGATTGGCGGAGTCAGGGTTCAGACCTGAGCCAACTCCTCCTGCTTACCGTGGGGAGCGTGTGACCGAGCAGGTATTGTGTTATGCGGTGATGCGCACTTTGTCTCCAGTGCTCATTCACAGCCAGGTGTGCTCTGTGCCAGCGCCTCGCATTTGCCGTGCTAGAGTGGGCATTCAGCAAGGATGGCCCTGATCGCCGGTGCGTCTCCTCAGTCCAGGATATCCTGCGCCAGCTCTATGCATGATATCCCCAGTTTTCCAGCACAACCCAGTGCGGCCCGTTCCAGCTCCCCTCACTTGCCGTGCTACAGGGGATATTCAACCAGGACGCGTTGTGCCAGCTCTACGCTCCAGGCCACCATTGCACCTCCAGTGATGATACATGGCACGAAGCCTCCAGTGATGATCCATGACACGGAGCCTCCAGTGATGATCCATGGCATGAAGCCTCCAGTGACGATAAATGGCCCGAAGCCTCCAGTGATGATACATGGCACGGAGCCTCCAGTGATGATCCATGGCACGAAGCCTCCAGTGACGATAATTGGCCCGAAGCCTCCAGTGATGATACATGGCACAAAGCCTCCAGTGATGATCCATGGCACGAAGCCTCCAGTGATGATCCATGGCACAAAGCCTCCAGTGATGATCCATGGCATGAAGCCTGCAGTGATGATCCAGGGAAAGGATCCTCCAGCGACGGTCCACAGGCCGGAGCCTCCAGCGACGGTTCACAGGCCGGAGCCTGCAGCGACGATCTACGGTCCGGAGGCCCCGGCACCAGAGGCGGAGCGGGGCCTGCGTCCCGCACCGGAGTCTCCACCGAGAGTAGATGCCCACCCAGACCCTCTCCTATAGGTTCAGGTTTGCGGCCGTAGTTTGTCACGGGTACTGTCACGCCCTGACCTTAGAGATCCTTATTATTCTCTATGTTTGGTTAGGTCAGGGTGTGCCTCTGGTGGGAAAGTCTATGTTTTCTATTTCTTTGTTTTTGGCCAAGTGTGCATCCCCAGGATATGTGGTTTCCAGTTTACATAGAATCCAGTGAAGTTCTTTCAGGGCCGTTGAGGTATCTGCTTGGGGGGGATAAACACGGCTGTGACTATAATCAAAGAGAATTCTCTTGGAAGATAATACAGTCGACATTTGATTGTACGGGATTCTAGGTCAGGTGAACAAAAGGACTTGAGTTCCTGTACGTTGTTATGATTACACCATGAGTCGTTAATCATGAGGCATACACCCCCGCCCTTCTTTTTACCAGAGAGATGTTTGTTTCTGTCGGCGCAACGCATGAAGAAACCCGGTGGCTGTACCGAGGCAACATATCCCGAGTGAGCCATGTTTCTGTGAAACAGAGCATGTTTCCATCTCTGATGTCTCTCTGGAAGTCAGCTCGTGCCCTAATTTCATCCAGCTTGTTGTCTAGAAACTGGACATTAGCGAGTAAAATGCTCGGAAGCAGTGGATGGTGTGCTCACCTTCTAAGTCTGACCAGGAGGTCGCTCCATCTGCCTCTCCTGCGGCGATGACGTTGTTTTGGGTCCCATATTGTGATATTTGTTCTACTGCTACATTGTCTTGAACAGTGTATGTGTGTGTATGGTAGTTGTTCTGCAGTGTTGTATATAAATGTTGCTCTACATTTGATGTCTAGAAAATGAGTCTATAAGAAATTCTGACTTGTGTAGGCCCCGCAGCTATACTCAAGTATGTGGGCCTACTGCAGTGACGTCTAAAATGCTTTCAATTAATTTGCACCTTGGAGAGGGCTGTCCATTTCACCACCATAGATAGTAGGCTAATTGGTTGCTATGTTGTATTTGACACTTTTTTTATCAATGTGTTCCGGTATCTCAGAGCCCCCGGATAACCTCCCCCTCACGCTCACTATGTGTTCCGGGACCTCCTGATTTACACATAAAGCACTGCTGTACGCACAAATCAGCCTCACTTCATCAATCAGTATTTATCCAAACCCATTGAGGCGAGAGAAGAGAGAAAAGGTAGATGGGGAGAGAGAAGAGAGGAGGGGAGGAAGAAGGTCAGAGCTATCTGTCAGGGAGAGAGGGATGGAGCGGGTAGAGGTAGAGCCAGGAGAGGGAAAGAATATAAACAGTAGAGGGGAGGGAGAGGGGAGGGGAGGGGCAAAGGGAGTAGGGAGGGAGAGGGCCTGGAGGGGGGAGGGAGAGGGGATGGAGAGTGGAGGGAGAGGGGAGGGAGATGGGTAGAGGTGAGGGAGAGGGGAGGGGAAGGGTAGAGGGGATAGAGAGGGGAGGGAGAGGAGAGGAGAGGGAGAGGGGAGAGGAATGGTGGAAGGGATGGAGAGGGGAGGGAGAGGGGAGGGAGAGGGGAGGGAAAGGGTAGAGGGGGTGGTGAGGGAAATGGGAGGGGAAGGGTAGAGGGGATGGAGAGGGGAGGGAGAGGGGAAGGGGAAGGGTAGAGGGAATGGAGAGGGGAGGGAGAGGGGAGGGGATGGAGAGGTGAAATGTTGTCTGATGTGTGAGTGATTTAAATCAGACTAGTTTTTAGGTGAAAGCTAAAGAGTTAGATCTCAAATGTTCATATTTGGTCTTTGAATAGTTCCAGTCCAGAAGGCTCTATGGTGGTTTGAAGGACATTCAGGTCCAGCAGGCTGTATGATGGGGTGAAGGATGTTTCAGTCCAGCAGGCTTTATGATGGGGTGAAGGATGTTTCAGTCCAGCAGGCTGTATGATGGGGTGAAGGATGTTTCAGTCCAGCAGGCTTTATGATGGGGTGAAGGATGTTTCAGTCCAGCAGGCTGTATGATTGGGTGAAGGATGTTTCAGTCCAGCAGGCTTTATGATGGGGTGAAGGATGTTTCAGTCCAGCAGGCTTTATGATGGGGTGAAGGATGTTTCAGTCCAGCAGGCTGTATGATGGGGTGAAGGATGTTTCAGTCCAGCAGGCTGTATGATGGGGCGAAGGATGTTTCAGTCCAGCAGGCTTTATGATGGGGTGAAGAATGTTTCAGTCCAGCAGGCTTTATGATGGGGTGAAGGATGTTTCAGTCCAGCAGGCTGTATGATTGGGTGAAGGATGTTTCAGTCCAGCAGGCTTTATGATGGGGTGAAGGATGTTTCAGTCCAGCAGGCTTTATGATGGGGTGAAGGATGTTTCAGTCCAGCAGGCTGTATGATTGGGTGAAGGATGTTTCAGTCCAGCAGGCTTTATGATGGGGTGAAGGATGTTTCAGTCCAGCAGGCTTTATGATGGGGTGAAGGATGTTTCAGTCCAGCAGGCTGTATGATGGGGTGAAGGATGTTTCAGTCCAGCAGGCTGTATGATTGGGTGAAGGATGTTTCAGTCCAGCAGGCTTTATGATGGGGTGAAGGATGTTTCAGTCCAGCAGGCTTTATGATGGGGTGAAGGATGTTTCAGTCCAGCAGGCTGTATGATTGGGTGAAGGATGTTTCAGTCCAGCAGGCTTTATGATGGGGTGAAGGATGTTTCAGTCCAGCAGGCTTTATGATGGGGTGAAGGATGTTTCAGTCCAGCAGGCTGTATGATGGGGTGAAGGATGTTTCAGTCCAGCAGGCTTTATGATGGGGTGAAGGATGTTTCAGTCCAGCAGGCTTTATGATGGGGTGAAGGATGTTTCAGTCCAGCAGGCTTTATGATGGGGTGAAGGATGTTTCAGTCCAGCAGGCTGTATGATGGGGTGAAGGATGTTTCAGTCCAGCAGGCTGTATGATTGGGTGAAGGATGTTTCAGTCCAGCAGGCTGTATGATGGGGTGAAGGATGTTTCAGTCCAGCAGGCTTTATGATGGGGTGAAGGACGTTTCAGTCCAGCAGGCTTTATGATGGGGTGAAGGATGTTTCAGTCCAGCAGGCTTTATGATGGGGTGAAGGACGTTTCAGTCCAGCAGGCTGTATGATGGGGTGAAGGATGTTTCAGTCCAGCAGGCTGTATGATGGGGTGAAGGATGTTTCAGTCCAGCAGGCTTTATGATGGGGTGAAGGACGTTTCAGTCCAGCAGGCTGTTTGATGGGGTGAAGGATGTTCCAGTCCAGCAGGCTGTATGATGGGGTGAAGGATGTTTCAGTCCAGCAGGCTGTATGATGGGGTGAAGGATATTTCAGTCCAGCAGGCTTTATGATGGGGTGAAGGATGTTTCAGTCCAGCAGGCTTTATGATGGGGTGAAGGATGTTTCAGTCCAGCAGGCTTTATGATGGGGTGAAGGATGTTTCAGTCCAGCAGGCTGTATGATGGGGTGAAGGATGTTTCAGTCCAGCAGGCTGTATGATGGGGTGAAGGATGTTTCAGTCCAGCAGGCTGTATGATGGGGTGAAGGATGTTTCAGTCCAGCAGGCTTTATGATGGGGTGAAGGACGTTTCAGTCCAGCAGGCTTTATGATGGGGTGAAGGATGTTTCAGTCCAGCAGGCTTTATGATGGGGTGAAGGACGTTTCAGTCCAGCAGGCTGTATGATGGGGTGAAGGATGTTTCAGTCCAGCAGGCTGTATGATGGGGTGAAGGATGTTTCAGTCCAGCAGGCTTTATGATGGGGTGAAGGACGTTTCAGTCCAGCAGGCTGTTTGATGGGGTGAAGGATGTTCCAGTTTAGCAGGCTGTATGATGGGGTGAAGGATGTTTCAGTCCAGCAGGCTGTATGATGGGGTGAAGGATGTTTCAGTCCAGCAGGCTGAATGATGGGGTGAAGGATGTTTCAGTCCAGCAGGCTGTATGATGGGGTGAAGGATGTTTCAGTCCAGCAGGCTGTATGATGGGGTGAAGGATGTTTCAGTCCAGCAGGCTGTATGATGGGGTGAAGGATGTTTCAGTCCAGCAGGCTGTATGATGGGGTGAAGGATGTTTCAGTCCAGCAGGCTTTATGATGGGGTGAAGGACGTTTCAGTCCAGCAGGCTTTATGATGGGGTGAAGGATGTTTCAGTCCAGCAGGCTTTATGATGGGGTGAAGGACGTTTCAGTCCAGCAGGCTGTATGATGGGGTGAAGGATGTTTCAGTCCAGCAGGCTGTATGATGGGGTGAAGGATGTTTCAGTCCAGCAGGCTTTATGATGGGGTGAAGGATGTTTCAGTCCAGCAGGCTTTATGATGGGGTGAAGGATGTTTCAGTCCAGCAGGCTGTATGATGGGGTGAAGGATGTTTCAGTCCAGCAGGCTTTATGTTGGGGTGAAGCATGTTTCAGTCCAGCAGGCTTTATGATGGGGTGAAGGATGTTTCAGTCCAGCAGGCTTTATGATGGGGTGAAGGATGTTTCAGTCCAGCAGGCTTTATGATGGGGTGAAGGATGTTTCAGTCCAGCAGGCTTTATGATGGGGTGAAGGACGTTTCAGTCCAGCAGGCTTTATGATGGGGTGAAGGATGTTTCAGTCCAGCAGGCTGTATGATGGGGTGAAGGATGTTTCAGTCCAGCAGGCTTTATGATGGGGTGAAGCATGTTTCAGTCCAGCAGGCTGTATGATGGGGTGAAGGACGTTTCAGTCCAGCAGGCTGTTTGATGGGGTGAAGGATGTTCCAGTCCAGCAGGCTGTATGATGGGGTGAAGGACGTTTCAGTCCAGCAGGCTTTATGATGGGGTGAAGGATGTTTCAGTCCAGCAGGCTGTATGATGGGGTGAAGGATGTTTCAGTCCAGCAGGCTTTATGATGGGGTGAAGGATGTTTCAGTCCAGCAGGCTGTATGATAGGGTGAAGGATGTTTCAGTCCAGCAGGCTGTATGATGGGGTGAAGGATGTTTCAGTCCAGCAGGCTGTATGATGGGGTGAAGGATGTTTCAGTCCAGCAGGCTGTATGATGGGGTGAAGGATGTTTCAGTCCAGCAGGCTGTATGATGGGGTGAAGGATGTTTCAGTCCAGCAGGCTTTATGATGGGGTGAAGGACGTTTCAGTCCAGCAGGCTTTATGATGGGGTGAAGGATGTTTCAGTCCAGCAGGCTTTATGATGGGGTGAAGGACGTTTCAGTCCAGCAGGCTGTATGATGGGGTGAAGGATGTTTCAGTCCAGCAGGCTTTATGATGGGGTGAAGGACGTTTCAGTCCAGCAGGCTGTTTGATGGGGTGAAGGATGTTTCAGTCCAGCAGGCTGTATGATAGGGTGAAGGATGTTTCAGTCCAGCAGGCTGTATGATGGGGTGAAGGATGTTTCAGTCCAGCAGGCTGTATGATGGGGTGAAGGATGTTTCAGTCCAGCAGGCTGTATGATGGGGTGAAGGATGTTTCAGTCCAGCAGGCTGTATGATGGGGTGAAGGATGTTTCAGTCCAGCAGGCTTTATGATGGGGTGAAGGACGTTTCAGTCCAGCAGGCTTTATGATGGGGTGAAGGATGTTTCAGTCCAGCAGGCTTTATGATGGGGTGAAGGACGTTTCAGTCCAGCAGGCTGTATGATGGGGTGAAGGATGTTTCAGTCCAGCAGGCTTTATGATGGGGTGAAGGACGTTTCAGTCCAGCAGGCTGTTTGATGGGGTGAAGGAGGTTCCAGTCCAGCAGGCTGTATGATGGGGTGAAGGATGTTTCAGTCCAGCAGGCTGTATGATGGGGTGAAGGATGTTTCAGTCCAGCAGGCTGTATGATGGGGTGAAGGATGTTTCAGTCCAGCAGGCTGTATGATGGGGTGAAGGATGTTTCAGTCCAGCAGGCTGTATGATGGGGTGAAGGATGTTTCAGTCCTGCAGGCTGTATGATGGGGTGAAGGATGTTTCAGTCCAGCAGGCTGTATGATGGGGTGAAGGATGTTTCAGTCCAGCAGGCTGTATGATGGGGTGAAGGATGTTTCAGTCCAGCAGGCTTTATGATGGGGTGAAGGACGTTTCAGTCCAGCAGGCTTTATGATGGGGTGAAGGATGTTTCAGTCCAGCAGGCTTTATGATGGGGTGAAGGACGTTTCAGTCCAGCAGGCTGTATGATGGGGTGAAGGATGTTTCAGTCCAGCAGGCTGTATGATGGGGTGAAGGATGTTTCAGTCCAGCAGGCTTTATGATGGGGTGAAGGATGTTTCAGTCCAGCAGGCTTTATGATGGGGTGAAGGATGTTTCAGTCCAGCAGGCTGTATGATGGGGTGAAGGATGTTTCAGTCCAGCAGGCTTTATGATGGGGTGAAGCATGTTTCAGTCCAGCAGGCTGTATGATGGGGTGAAGGACGTTTCAGTCCAGCAGGCTGTTTGATGGGGTGAAGGATGTTCCAGTCCAGCAGGCTGTATGATGGGGTGAAGGACGTTTCAGTCCAGCAGGCTTTATGATGGGGTGAAGGATGTTTCAGTCCAGCAGGCTTTATGATGGGGTGAAGGATGTTTCAGTCCAGCAGGCTTTATGATGGGGTGAAGGATGTTTCAGTCCAGCAGGCTTTATGATGGGGTGAAGGACGTTTCAGTCCAGCAGGCTTTATGATGGGGTGAAGGATGTTTCAGTCCAGCAGGCTTTATGATGGGGTGAAGGATGTTTCAGTCCAGCAGGCTTTATGATGGGGTGAAGGATGTTTCAGTCCAGCAGGCTTTATGATGGGGTGAAGGATGTTTCAGTCCAGCAGGCTGTATGATGGGGTGAAGGATGTTTCAGTCCAGCAGGCTTTATGATGGGGTGAAGGATGTTTCAGACCAGCAGGCTGTATGATGGGGTGAAGGATGTTTCAGTCCAGCAGGCTTTATGATGGGGTGAAGGATGTTTCAGTCCAGCAGGCTTGATGATGGGGTGAAGGATGTTTCAGTCCAGCAGGCTTTATGATGGGGTGAAGGATGTTTCAGTCCAGCAGGCTGTTTGATGGGGTGAAGGATGTTTCAGTCCAGCAGGCTGTATGATGGGGTGAAGGATGTTTCAGTCCAGCAGGCTTTATGATGGGGTGAAGGATGTTTCAGACCAGCAGGCTGTATGATGGGGTGAAGGATGTCTCAGACCAGCAGGCTGTATGATGGGGTGAAGGATGTCTCAGACCAGCAGGCTGTATGATGGGGTGAAGGATGTTTCAGTCCAGCAGGCTTTATGATGGGGTGAAGGATGTTTCAGTCCAGCAGGCTTTATGATGGGGTGAAGGATGTTTCAGTCCAGCAGGCTTTATGATGGGGTGAAGGATGTTTCAGTCCAGCAGGCTTTATGATGGGGTGAAGGATGTTTCAGTCCAGCAGGCTTTATGATGGGGTGAAGGATGTTTCAGTCCAGCAGGCTGTATGATGGGGTGAAGGATGTTTCAGTCCAGCAGGCTTTATGATGGGGTGAAGGATGTTTCAGTCCAGCAGGCTGTATGATGGGGTGAAGGATGTTTCAGTCCAGCAGGCTGTATGATGGGGTGAAGAAAGTTTCAGTCCAGCAGGCTTTATTATTGGGTGAAGAGTGTTTCAGTCCAGCAGGCTGTATGATGGGGTGAAGGATGTTTCAGTCCAGCAGGCTGTATGATGGGGTGAAGGATGTTTCAGACCAGCAGGCTGTATGATGGGGTGAAGGATGTTTCAGTCCAGCAGGCTGTATGATGGGGTGAAGAAAGTTTCAGTCCAGCAGGCTTTATGATTGGATGAAGGGTGTTTCAGTCCAGCAGGCTGTATGATGGGGTGAAGGACGTTTCAGTCCAGCAGGCTTTATGATTGGATGAACGGTGTTTCAGTCCAGCAGGCTGTATGATGGGGTGAAGGACGTTTCAGTCCAGCAGGCTTTATGATGGGGTGAAGGATGTTTCAGTCCAGCAGGCTTTATGATGGGCTGAAGGATGTTTCAGTCCAGCAGGATTTATGATGGGGTGAAGGATGTTTCAGTTCAGCAGGCTGTATGATGGGGTGAAGGATATTTCAGTCCAGCAGGCTTTATGATTGGGTGAAGGGTGTTTCAGTCCAGCAGGCTGTATGATGGGGTGAAGGATGTTTCAGTCCAGCAGGCTGTATGATGGGGTGTAGGATGTTTCAGTCCAGCAGGCTGTATGATGGGGTGAAGGACGTTTCAGTCCAGCAGGCTTTATGATGTGCTGAAGGATGTTTCAGTCCAGCAGGATATATGATGGGGTGAAGGATGTTTCAGTCCAGCAGGCTGTTTGATGGGGTGAAGGATGTTTCAGTCCAGAGGGCTTTATGATTGGGTGAGGGGTGTTTCAGTCCAGCAGGCTTTATGATGGGGTGAAGGATGTTTCAGTCCAGCAGGCTGTATGATGGGGTGAAGGATGTTTCAGTCCAGCAGGCTGTATGACGGGGTGAAGGATGTTTCAGTCCAGCAGGCTGTATGATGGGGTGAAGGATGTTTCAGTCCAGCAGGCTGTATGATTGGGTGAAGGACGTTTCAGTCCAGCATGCTTCATGATTGGGTGAAGGATGTTTCAGTCCAGCAGGCTTTATGATGGGATGAAGGACGTTTCAGTCCAGCAGGCTGTATGATGGGGTGAAGGATGTTTCAGTCCAGCAGGCTGTATGATGGGGTGAAGGATGTCTCAGTCCAGCAGGCTTTATGATTGGGTGAAGGATGTTTCAGTCCAGCAGGCTGTTTGATGGGGTGAAGGATGTTTCAGTCCAGCAGGCTGTATGATGGGGTGAAGGATGTTTCAGTCCAGCAGGCTGTATGATGGGGTGAAGGACGTTTCAGTCCAGCAGGCTGTATGATGGGGTGAAGGACGTTTCAGTCCAGCCGGCTTTATGATGGGGTGAAGGATGTCTCAGTCCAGCAGGCTGTATGATGGGGTGAAGAAAGTTTCAGTCCAGCAGGCTTTATTATTGGATGAAGGACGTTTCAGTCCAGCAGGCTGTATGATGGGGTGAAGGATGTTTCAGTCCAGCAGGCTTTATTATTGGGTGAAGAGTGTTTCAGTCCAGCAGGCTGTATGATGGGGTGAAGGATGTTTCAGTCCAGCAGGCTGTATGATGGGGTGAAGGATGTTTCAGACCAGCAGGCTGTATGATGGGGTGAAGGATGTTTCAGTCCAGCAGGCTGTATGATAGGGTGAAGAAAGTTTCAGTCCAGCAGGCTTTATGATTGGATGAAGGGTGTTTCAGTCCAGCAGGCTGTATGATGGGGTGAAGGACGTTTCAGTCCAGCAGGCTTTATGATTGGATGAACGGTGTTTCAGTCCAGCAGGCTGTATGATGGGGTGAAGGACGTTTCAGTCCAGCAGGCTTTATGATGGGGTGAAGGATGTTTCAGTCCAGCAGGATTTATGATGGGGTGAAGGATGTTTCAGTTCAGCAGGCTGTATGATGGGGTGAAGGATATTTCAGTCCAGCAGGCTTTATGATTGGGTGAAGGGTGTTTCAGTCCAGCAGGCTGTATGATGGGGTGAAGGATGTTTCAGTCCAGCAGGCTGTATGATGGGGTGTAGGATGTTTCAGTCCAGCAGGCTGTATGATGGGGTGAAGGACGTTTCAGTCCAGCAGGCTTTATGATGTGCTGAAGGATGTTTCAGTCCAGCAGGATATATGATGGGGTGAAGGATGTTTCAGTCCAGCAGGCTGTTTGATGGGGTGAAGGATGTTTCAGTCCAGAAGGCTTTATGATTGGGTGAAGGGTGTTTCAGTCCAGCAGGCTTTATGATGGGGTGAAGGATGTTTCAGTCCAGCAGGCTGTATGATGGGGTGAAGGATGTTTCAGTCCAGCAGGCTGTATGATGGGGTGAAGGATGTTTCAGTCCAGCAGGCTGTATGATGGGGTGAAGGATGTTTCAGTCCAGCAGGCTGTATGATTGGGTGAAGGACGTTTCAGTCCAGCAGGCTTCATGATTGGGTGAAGGATGTTTCAGTCCAGCAGGCTTTATGATGGGATGAAGGACGTTTCAGTCCAGCAGGCTGTATGATGGGGTGAAGGATGTTTCAGTCCAGCAGGCTGTATGATGGGGTGAAGGATGTCTCAGTCCAGCAGGCTTTATGATTGGGTGAAGGATGTTTCAGTCCAGCAGGCTGTTTGATGGGGTGAAGGATGTTTCAGTCCAGCAGGCTTTATGATGGGGTGAAGGATGTTTCAGTCCAGCAGGCTGTATGATGGGGTGAAGGACGTTTCAGTCCAGCAGGCTGTATGATGGGGTGAAGGACGTTTCAGTCCAGCCGGCTTTATGATGGGGTGAAGGATGTCTCAGTCCAGCAGGCTGTATGATGGGTTGAAGGATGTTTCAGTCCAGCAGGCTGTATGATGGGGTGAAGGATGTTTCAGTCCAGCAGGCTGTATGATGGGGTGAAGGATGTCTCAGTCCAGCAGGCTGTATGATGGGTTGAAGGATGTTTCAGTCCAGCAGGCTGTATGATGGGGTGAAGGATGTCTCAGTCCAGCAGGCTGTATGATGGGGTGAAGGATGTTTCAGTCCAGCAGGCTGTATGATGGGGTGAAGGATGTTTCAGTCCAGCACGCTGTATGATGGGGTGAAGGATATCTCAGTCCAGCAGGCTGTATGATGGGGAGAAGGGTGTTTCAGTCCAGCAGGCTGTGTGATGGGGTAAAGGATGTTTCAGTCCAGCAGGCTTTATGATGGGGTGAAGGATGTCTCAGTCCAGCATGCTGTATGATGGGGTGAAGGATGTTTCACAATTTAGAGCGGAAAGAACCATGACACTTTTCATCTGGTTCATCTCTCTCTCTCTCGCTCTCTCTCTCTAGTCCTCTCTTTCTCTCTCTTTCTTTATCTCGCCCTCTCTCTCTCTCTCTCTCCCTCGTCCTCTCTCTCCTTCTGTCTCGTCCTCTCTCTGAAATCTCTCTCAATTTAAGGGACTTTATTGGCATGGGAAACATGTGTTAACATTGCCAAAGCAAGTGCAATAAAGAATAAAGGCATTTCAATTGTCACATTATTGAAAATAATTAAGGTACAAAAGGTAAAATAAATAAACAGAAACATAGGTTTTATTTGCAATGTTTTTTGTTCTTCACTGGTTGACCTTTTCTTTTGGCAACAGGTCACACATCTTGCTGCTGTGGAAAACTGTGGTATTTCAAACAATAGATATGGGAGTTTATCAAAATTGGATTTGTTTTTGAATTATTAGTGGGTCTATGTAACCTGAGGGAAGTATGTGTCCTTAATATGGTCATACATTTGGCAGGAGGTTAAGAAGTGCAGCTCAGTTTCCACCTCATTTTGTGGGTAGTGTGCACATAGCCTCTTGAGAGCCAGGTCTGCCTTCGGTGGCCTTTCTCTCTCTCCCCAACTCTCTCTCTCTTTGTCCCCATTTCTGTCTCTCTCCCCCGTCTATCTCACCCGTCTCTCCCCCGTCTCTCTCCCCCCCCTCTCTCTCTCTCTCTCTCTCTCTCTCACTCTACCCATCTGTCTCTCTCTACCCATCTGTCTCTCTCTACCCATCTGTCTGTCTCTACCCATCTGTCTCTCTACCCATCTGTCTCTCTCTACCCACCTGTCTCTCTCTACCCACCTGTCTCTCTCTACCCATCTGTCTCTCTCTACCCATCTGTCTCTCTCTACCCATCTGTCTCGCTCTACCCATCTGTCTCTCTCTACCCATCCCTCTGTATCACTGTACCTGTAAAACCTGTCTCTCTACCCATCTGTCTCTCTCTGCCCATCTGTCTCTCTCTACCCATCTGTCTCTCTCTACCCATCTGTCTCTCTCTACCCATCTGTCTCTCTCTACCCATCTGTCTGTCTCTACCCATCTGCGTCTCTACCCATCTGTCTGTCTCTACCCATCTGTCTGTCTCTACCCATCTGTCTCTCTACCCATCTGTCTCTCTCTACCCACCTGTCTCTCTCTACCCACCTGTCTCTCTCTACCCATCTGTCTCTCTCTACCCATCTGTCTCGCTCTACCCATCTGTCTCGCTCTACCCATCTGTCTCTCTCTACCCATCCCTCTGTATCACTGTACCTGTAAAACCTGTCTCTCTACCCATCTGTCTCTCTCTGCCCATCTGTCTCTCTCTACCCATCTGTCTCTCTCTACCCATCTGTCTCTCTCTACCCATCTGCGTCTCTACCCATCTGCGTCTCTACCCATCTGTCTCTCTACCCATCTGTCTCTCTACCCATCTGTCTCTCTCTACCCATCTGTCTCTCTCTACCCATCTGTCTCTCTACCCATCTGTCTCTCTCTACCCATCTGTCTCTCTCTACCCATCTGTCTCTCTACCCATCTGTCTCTCTCTACCCATCTGTCTCTCTCTACCCATCTGTCTCTCTCTACCCATCTGTCTCTCTAAACATCCCTCTGTATCACTGTCTGTAAACCATGTCTCTCTACCCATCTGTCTCTCTACCCATCTGTCTCTCTACCCATCTGTCTCTCTCTACCCATCTGTCTCTCTCTACCCATCTGTCTCTCTCTACCCATCTGTCTCTCTACCCATCCCTCTGTATCACTGTACCTGTAAACCCTGTCTCTCTACCCATCTGTCTCTCTCTACCCATCTGTCTCTCTACCCAACTGTCTCTTTACCCATCTGTCTCTCTCTACCCATCTGTCTCTCTACCCATCTGTCTCTCTACCCATATGTCTCTCTACCCATCCCTCTGTATCACTGTACCTGTAAACCCTGTCTCTCTACCCATCTGTCTCTCTACCCACCTGTCTCTCTACCCATCTGTCTATCTACCCATCTGCCTCTCTACCCAACTCTCTGTATCACTGTACCTGTAAACCCTGTCTCTCTACCCATCTGTCTCTCTACCCACCTGTCTCTCTACCCACCTGTCTCTCTACCCACCTGTTTCTCTACCCACCTGTCTCTCTACCCACCTGTCTCTCTACCCATCTGTCTCTCTACCCACCTGTCTCTCTACCCATCTGTCTCTCTACCCACCTGTCTCTCTACCCATCTGTCTCTCTACCCATCTGTCTCTCTACCCATCTGTCTCTCTCTACCCATCTGTCTCTCTACCCATCTGTCTCTCTCTACCCATCTGTCTCTCTCTACCCATCTGTGTCTCTACCCATCTGTCTCTCTCTACCCATCTGTCTCTCTCTACCCATCTGTCTCTCTACCATCTGTCTCTTTACCCATCCCTCTGTATCACTGTACCTGTAAACCCTGTCTCTCTACCCATCTGTCTCTCTCTACCCATCTGTCTCTCTACCCATCTGTCTCTCTACCCATCTGTCTCTCTCTACCCATCTGTCTCTCTCTACCCATCTGTCTCTCTACCCATCTGTCTCTCTACCCATCTGTCTCTCTACCCATCCCTCTGTATCACTGTACCTGTAAACCCTGTCTCTCTATCCATCTGTCTCTACCCATCTGTCTCTCTCTACCCATCTGTCTCTCTACCCATCTGTCTCTCTACCCATCCCTCTGTATCACTGTACCTGTAAACCCTGTCTCTCAACCCATCTGTCTCTCTCTACCCATCTGTCTCTCTACCCACCTGTCTCTCTACCCATCTGTCTCTCTCTACCCATCTGTCTCTCTACCCATGTCTCTCTACCCATCCCTCTGTATCACTGTACCTGTAAACCCTGTCTCTCTACCCATCTGTCTCTCTACCCACCTGTCTCTCTACCCATCTGTCTCTCTACCCATCTGTCTATCTACCCATCTGCCTCTCTACCCAACTGTCTCTCTACCCATCTGTCTCTCTACCCATCCCTCTGTATCACTGTACCTGTAAACCCTGTCTCTCTACCCATCTGTCTCTCTACCCACCTGTCTCTCAACCCACCTGTCTCTCTACCCATCTGTCTCTCTACCCACCTGTCTCTCTACCCATCTGTCTCTCTACCCATCTGTCTCTCTACCCATCTGTCTCTCTACCCACCTGTCTCTCTACCCACCTGTCTCTCTACCCACCTGTCTCTCTACCCACCTGTCTCTCTACCCACCTGTCTCTCTACCCATCTGTCTCTCTACCCACCTGTCTCTCTACCCACCTGTCTCTCTACCCATCTGTCTCTCTACCCATCTGTCTCTCTCTACCCATCTGTGTCCCTACCCATCTGTCTCTCTCTACCCATCTGTCTCTCTCTACCCATCTGTCTCTCTACCCATCCCTCTGTATCACTGTACCTGTAAACCCTGTCTCTCTATCCATCTGTCTCTCTACCCATCTGTCTCTCTCTACCCATCTGTCTCTCTCTACCCATCTGTCTCTCTCTACCCATCTGTCTCTCTACCCATCCCTCTGTATCACTGTACCTGTAAACCCTGTCTCTCTACCCATCTGTCTCTCTCTACCCATCTGTCTCTCTACCCACCTGTCTCTCTAACCATCTGTTTCTCTACCCACCTGTCTCTCTACCCATCTGTCTCTCTCTACCCATCTGTCTCTCTCTACCCATCTGTCTCTCTACCCATCTGTCTCTCGACCCATCCCTCTGTATCACTGTACCTGTAAACCCTGTCTCTCTACCCATCTGTCTCTCTAACCACCTGTCTCTCTAACCACCTGTCTCTCTACCCATCTGTCTCTCTACCCATCTGTCTCTCTACCCATCTGTCTCTCTACCCATCCCTCTGTATCACTGTACCTGTAAACCATGTCTCTCTACCCATCTGTCTCTCTCTACCCATCTGTCTCTCTACCCATCTGTCTCTCTCTACCCATCTCTCTCTACCCATCTGTCTCTCTCTACCCATCTGTCTCTCTCTACCCATTTGTCTCTCTACCCACCTGTCTCTCTACCCATCTGTCTCTCTCTACCCACCTGTCTCTCTCTACCCACCTGTCTCTCTCTACCCACCTGTCTCTCTACCCATTCCCATTGGTGTACCGCATTTATGCAGCCCCCCCTCCCGACAACGTCCAAACAGAGAGAAAAATGTGCAGTTTTATATCTAATTGAAATGGAGCTGTTTTAAAGCTAATTTCCTGTAATTCAAAAAATAAATTAATGGCTTATGATGTGCTCATATACTATCTCTGGACCCCAACCTCTGGGGGGACCACAATCCCAAAATAAATAACACTGATGATATTTTTTGGGTTCTGGGTCCCCAAAGCTCATGGGCTGCGGGGGTGTGTGCTATGCCAGTGCCCATCTCTCTGTATCCTGTACCTGTAAACCCTATCTCTCTCTTTTTGTCTATGTTTACTGATTTCCCACTTATCGCCTCCTATCACTTTCCATTTCCTTCTTTCCTCCTCTGTTCTTTCTCCCACAGGGCCTGTATTTTTCATTTAATAAAAATACTTCAGCGTAAGACAGCCTCTTCCCTCCATCCATCTCTCCATCTCTGGATAGGTAACACCATTACTCTGCCACGCTCCCTCCATCCATCTCTCCATCTCTGGATAGGTAACACCATCACTCTGCCACGCTCCCTCCATCCATCTCTCCATCTCTGGATAGGTAACACCATCACTCTACCACGCTCCCTCCATCCATCTCTCCATCTCTGGATAGGTAACACCATCACTCTGCCACGCTCCCTCCATCCATCTCTCCATCTCTGGATAGGTAACACCATCACTCTACCACGCTCCCTCCATCCATCTCTCCATCTCTGGATAGGTAACACCATCACTCTACCACGCTCCCTACATCCATCTCTCCATCTCTGGATAGGTAACACCATCACTCTGCCACGCTCCCTCCATCCATCTCTCCATCTCTGGATAGGTAACACAATTACTCTACCACGCTCCCTGCTTCTCTCTCCATCTCTGGATAGGTAACACCATCACTCTACCACGCTCCCTGCTTCTCTCTCCATCTCTGGATAGGTAACACCATCACTCTACCACGCTCCCTGCTTCTCTCTCCATCTCTGGATAGGTAACACCATCACTCTACCACGCTCCCTCCATCCATCTCTCCATCTCTGGATAGGTAACACCATCACTCTACCACGCTCCCTCCATCCATCTCTCCATCTCTGGATAGGTAACACCATCACTCTGCCACGCTCCCTCCATCCATCTCTCCATCTCTGGATAGGTAACACCATCACTCTACCACGCTCCCTCCATCCATCTCTCCATCTCTGGATAGGTAACACCATCACTCTACCACGCTCCCTCCATCCATCTCTCCATTTCTGGATAGGTAACACCATCACTCTACCACGCTCCCTGCTTCTCTCTCCATCTCTGGATAGGTAACACCATCACTCTACCACGCTCCCTGCTTCTCTCTCCATCTCTGGATAGGTAACACCATCACTCTACCACGCTCCCTCCATCCATCTCTCCATCTCTGGATAGGTAACACCATCACTCTACCACGCTCCCTCCATCCATCTCTCCATCTCTGGATAGGTAACACCATCACTCTACCACGCTCCCTCCATCCATCTCTCCATTTCTGGATAGGTAACACCGTCACTCTACCACGCTCCCTGCTTCTCTCTCCATCTCTGGATAGGTAACACCGTCACTCTACCACGCTCCCTCCATCCATCTCTCCATCTCTGGATAGGTAACACCATCACTCTACCACGCTCCCTCCATCCATCTCTGGATAGGTAACACCATCACTCTACCACGCTCCCTCCATCCATCTCTCCATCTCTGGATAGGTAACACCATCACTCTACCACGCTCCCTCCATCCATCTCTCCATCTCTGGATAGGTAACACCATCACTCTGCCACGCTCCCTCCATCCATCTCTCCATCTCTGGATAGGTAACACCATTACTCTACCACGCTCCCTGCTTCTCTCTCCATCTCTGGATAGGTAACACCTTCACTCTACCACGCTCCCTGCTTCTCTCTCCATCTCTGGATAGGTAACACCATCACTCTGCCACGCTCCCTCCATCCATCTCTCCATCTCTGGATAGGTAACACCATCACTCTACCACGCTCCCTGCTTCTCTCTCCATCTCTGGATAGGTAACACCATCACTCTACCACGCTCCCTCCATCCATCTCTCCATCTCTGGATAGGTAACACCATCACTCTACCACTCTCCCTCCATCCATCTCTCCATCTCTGGATAGGTAACACCATCACTCTACCACGCTCCCTCCATCCATCTCTCCATCTCTGGATAGGTAACACCTTCACTCTACCACGCTCCCAGCTTCTCTCTCCATCTCTGGATAGGTAACACCTTCACTCTACCACACTCCCTGCTTCTCTCTCCATCTCTGGATAGGTAACACCTTCACTCTACCACACTCCCTGCTTCTCTCTCCATCTCTGGATAGGTAACACCATCACTCTACCACGCTCCCTGCTTCTCTCTCCATCTCTGGATAGGTAACACCATCACTCTACCACGCTCCCTGCTTCTCTCTCCATCTCTGGATAGGTAACAGCGTCACTCTACCACGCTCCCAGCTTCTCGCCTCCGGGAATATTACACTCAAGCCTTTTCTCTCCCTCCTTTTTACATCTCCCTCTCGTTCTCTCCTCTCTCACCAGATCCAGTCAGGTTGTCAAACTCTTTATTCCCCCTCCCCCCCCCCCTGCTCTCTGTCTGGAGCGACAGACTATGACAGAATGATAAAAATAAAGGATAAAGTAAAGAAAGGCGTATTTCTGTTTGTTAATTAGAGGAGAAACACACTTTAATGTGAGTTATCACCCTGCACGTAGCCTCATTAATGAAGAGCAGGCTGTCGGAGGAGGGACAGACAAAGGACACACACTCACAGAGGACGCTAAGACAAACATGCTTGGATAACCGAATGGAAATTCATGAATAAATATAAGTAGTATTATAAGGAAAGTTTAATCTAATAAAACAAACATTTTATTGGTGGTGTACACATATTTTGTAGATGTCATTGCAGGTGGGGCGAAATGCTTATGTTTCTAGCTTCAACAGAGCAGTAATACCAAACATTAAGATAACACTCAGGGATATTGGGCGAGAGTTGAGTCATAAAGCAGACCAATGGCGAGCAGGAGAGGAGGTAATACTTCATGTTTCCTAGGACACTCATAATGTTAATAACAAACACTTTTAGATGTGTTTCACCCACTGACACGCTCTGATGACATCACTATGATGACATCACACCAATACTGATACCATGGTCATTTAGTGCAGGTAATGAATCACCCATGACAACGGCGACATGACACATCCCTCTCACTCATATCTACAGTGATAGAGGGACAAGGGCATGAACAATTCATTTCTACTTAATTTAAATATGTAATTCATAAATTATTATTTAAAGCAACCATGGAAACATAA
>NC_092173.1:37139353-37161853 GCF_045791955.1 Oncorhynchus clarkii lewisi | reverse complement strand
ACGGACAGACAGACAGACAGACCGACAGTCAGACGGACAGACAGACAGTCAGACCGACAGTCAGACGGACAGACAGACAGACCGACAGTCAGACGGACAGTCAGACGGACAGACAGACAGACAGACAGACCGACAGTCAGACGGACAGACAGACAGACAGACAGACAGACAGACAGACAGACAGACAGACAGACAGACAGACAGACAGACAGACCGACAGTCAGACGGACAGACAGACAGACAGACAGACCGACAGTCAGACGGACAGACAGACAGTCAGACCGACAGTCAGACGGACAGACAGACAGACAGACCGACAGTCAGACGGACAGACAGACAGACCGACAGTCAGACGGACAGACAGACAGACAGACCGACAGTCAGACGGACAGACAGACAGACAGACCGACAGTCAGACGGACAGACAGACAGACAGACCGACAGTCAGACGGACAGACAGACAGACAGACCGACAGTCAGACGGACAGACAGACAGACAGACGGACAGACAGACAGTCAGACCGACAGTCAGACGGACAGACAGACAGACAGACCGACAGTCAGACGGACAGACAGACAGTCAGACCGACAGTCAGACGGACAGACAGACAGACAGACAGACCGACAGTCAGACGGACAGACAGACAGACAGACCGACAGTCAGACGGACAGACAGACAGACAGACAGACCGACAGTCAGACGGACAGACAGACAGTCAGACCGACAGTCAGACGGACAGACAGACAGACAGACCGACAGTCAGACGGACAGACAGACAGTCAGACAGACAGACCGACAGTCAGACGGACAGACAGACAGACAGACAGACAGACAGACGGACAGACCGACAGTCAGACGGACAGACAGACAGACAGACAGACCGACAGTCAGACGGACAGACAGACAGACAGACAGACCGACAGTCAGACGGACAGACAGACAGACAGACAGACCGACAGTCAGACGGACAGACAGACAGACAGACAGACCGACAGTCAGACGGACAGACAGACAGACAGACAGACCGACAGTCAGACGGACAGACAGACAGTCAGACCGACAGTCAGACGGACAGACAGACAGACAGACCGACAGTCAGACGGACAGACAGACAGTCAGACCGACAGTCAGACGGACAGACAGACAGACAGACCGACAGTCAGACGGACAGACAGACAGACAGACCGACAGTCAGACGGACAGACAGACAGACAGACCGACAGTCAGACGGACAGACAGACAGACAGACCGACAGTCAGACGGACAGACAGACAGACAGACCGACAGTCAGACGGACAGACAGACAGACAGACCGACAGTCAGACGGACAGACAGACAGACAGACCGACAGTCAGACGGACAGACAGACAGACAGACCGACAGTCAGACGGACAGACAGACAGACAGACAGACAGACAGACAGACAGACCGACAGTCAGACGGACAGACAGACAGACAGACCGACAGTCAGACGGACAGACAGACAGACAGACCGACAGTCAGACGGACAGACAGACAGACAGACCGACAGTCAGACGGACAGACAGACAGACAGACAGACAGACCGACAGTCAGACGGACAGACGGACAGACAGACCGACAGTCAGACGGACAGACAGACAGACAGACAGACAGACCGACAGTCAGACGGACAGACAGACAGACAGACCGACAGTCAGACGGACAGACAGACAGACAGACCGACAGTCAGACGGACAGACAGACAGACAGACCGACAGTCAGACGGACAGACGGACAGACAGACCGACAGTCAGACGGACAGACGGACAGACAGACCGACAGTCAGACGGACAGACAGACAGACAGACCGACAGTCAGACGGACAGACGGACAGACAGACCGACAGTCAGACGGACAGACGGACAGACAGACCGACAGTCAGACGGACAGACAGACAGACAGACCGACACAGACAGACAGACAGTCAGACAGACGGACCGACAGTCAGACGGACAGACGGACAGACAGACCGACAGTCAGGCGGACAGACAGACCGACAGTCAGACGGACAGACGGACAGACAGACCGACAGTCAGACGGACAGACGGACAGACAGACCGACAGACAGACGGACAGACAGACAGACAGACCGACAGTCAGACGGACAGACAGACAGACAGACCGACAGTCAGACGGACAGACAGACAGACGGACCGACGGACAGACGGACAGACGGACAGACGGACAGACGGACAGACGGACAGACGGACAGACGGACAGACGGACAGACGGACAGACAGACAGACAGACCGACAGTCAGACGGACAGACAGACAGACGGACCGACAGTCAGACGGACAGACGGACAGACAGACCGACAGTCAGACGGACAGACGGACAGACAGACCGACAGTCAGACAGTCAGACGGACAGACAGACCGACAGTCAGGCGGACAGACAGACCGACAGTCAGGCGGGCAGACAGACCGACAGTCAGACGGACAGACGGACAGACAGACCGACAGTCAGACGGACAGACGGACAGACGGACAGACGGACAGACGGACAGACGGACAGACGGACCGACAGTCAGACCGACAGTCAGACCGACAGTCAGACTGACAGTCAGACGGACAGACGGACAGACGGACAGACGGACAGACGGACAGACGGACAGACGGACAGACGGACAGACAGACCGACAGTCAGACGACAGACGGACAGACAGACCGACAGTCCGACAGTCAGACGGGCAGACATACCGACAGTCAGACAGTCAGACGGACAGACAGACCGACAGTCAGACAGTCAGACGGACAGACAGACCGACAGTCCGACAGTCAGACAGACAGACAGACAGTCAGACAGACTGACAGTCCGACAGTCCGACAGTCCGACGGACAGACGGACAGACGGACAGACAGACCGACAGTCCGACAGTCCGACAGTCAGACGGACAGACAGAGAGAGAGAGAGAAGGGGGATGAGAAGAAAGAGGGAGACAGACTAGGAGAGGTAGGGGGAGGCAGACTAGGAGAGGTAGGGGGAGACAGACTAGGAGAGGTAGGGGGAGACAGACTAGGAGAGGTAGGGGGAGAGACTAGGAGAGGTAGGGGGAGACAGACTAGGAGAGGTAGGGGGAGAGACTAGGAGAGGTAGGGGGAGGCAGACTAGGAGAGGTAGGGGGAGAGACTAGGAGAGGTAGGGGGAGAGACTAGGAGAGGTAGGGGGAGAGACTAGGAGAGGTAGGGGGAGGCAGACTAGGAGAGGTAGGGGGAGGCAGACTAGGAGAGGTAGGGGGAGGCAGACTAGGAGAGGTAGGGGGAGGCAGACTAGGAGAGGTAGGGGGAGACAGACTAGGAGAGGTAGGGGGAGACAGACTAGGAGAGGTAGGGGGAGACAGACTAGGAGAGGTAGGGGGAGACAGACTAGGAGAGGTAGGGGGAGACAGACTAGGAGAGGTAGGGGGAGAGACTAGGAGAGGTAGGGGGAGAGACTAGGAGAGGTAGGGGGAGACAGACTAGGAGAGGTAGGGGGAGAGACTAGGAGAGGTAGGGGGAGAGACTAGGAGAGGTAGGGGGAGACAGACTAGGAGAGGTAGGGGGAGAGACTAGGAGAGGTAGGGGGAGAGACTAGGAGAGGTAGGGGGAGGCAGACTAGGAGAGGTAGGGGGAGGCAGACTAGGAGAGGTAGGGGGAGACAGACTAGGAGAGGTAGGGGGAGACAGACTAGGAGAGGTAGGGGGAGAGACTAGGAGAGGTAGGGGGAGACAGACTAGGAGAGGTAGGGGGAGACAGACTAGGAGAGGTAGGTGGAGACAGACTAGGAGAGGTAGGGGGAGAGACTAGGAGAGGTAGGGGGAGAGACTAGGAGAGGTAGGGGGAGAGACTAGGAGAGGTAGGGGGAGTCAGACTAGGAGAGGTAGGGGGAGTCAGACTAGGAGAGGTAGGGGGAGAGACTAGGAGAGGTAGGGGGAGAGACTAGGAGAGGTAGGGGGAGGCAGACTAGGAGAGGTAGGGGGAGGCAGACTAGGAGAGGTAGGGGGAGAGACTAGGAGAGGTAGGGGCAGGCAGACTAGGAGAGGTAGGGGGAGGCAGACTAGGAGAGGTAGGGGCAGGCAGACTAGGAGAGGTAGGGGGAGACAGACTAGGAGAGGTAGGGGGAGACAGACTAGGAGAGGTAGGGGGAGACAGACTAGGAGAGGTAGGGGGAGACAGACTAGGAGAGGTAGGGGGAGACAGACTAGGAGAGGTAGGGGGAGAGACTAGGAGAGGTAGGGGGAGAGACTAGGAGAGGTAGGGGGAGGCAGACTAGGAGAGGTAGGGGGAGACAGACTAGGAGAGGTAGGGGGGGAGAGACTAGGAGAGGTAGGGGGAGAGACTAGGAGAGGTAGGGGGAGAGAGACTAGGAGAGGTAGGGGGAGAGAGACTAGGAAAGGTAGGGGGAGAGACTAGGAGAGGTAGTTGGAGACAGACTAGGAGAAGTAGGGGGAGAGACTAGGAGAGGTAGGGGGAGACAGACTAGGAGAGGTAGGGGGAGACAGACTAGGAGAGGTAGTGGGAGACAGACTAGGAGAGGTAGGGGGAGAGACTAGGAGAGGTAGGGGGAGAGACTAGGAGAGGTAGGGGGAGAGACTAGGAGAGGTAGGGGGAGACAGACTAGGAGAGGTAGGGGGAGACAGACTAGGAGAGGTAGGGGGAGACAGACTAGGACAGGTAGGGGGAGACAGACTAGGAGAGGTAGGGGGAGACAGACTAGGAGAGGTAGGGGGAGACAGACTAGGAGAGGTAGGGGGAGACAGACTAGGAGAGGTAGGGGGAGACAGAGGAGGTGGATGAAGTGGTGAAGAGAGATGGATTAAAGGAATAGAGGGTGAGAAAAAAGGAGGGGTGAGAGGAGAGACAGAGGTATAGAGGAGGGAACCAAATTCAGCAAAGGGGAGTGAAAAAGTGAGAGTTAGTGAGATATAGGTGTATAGAGAGGTGGGTGGGGGTTGAGTTGTTTGTCCAGTATCAGTCTGTATTATTGATTAGAACTATATTCATTGGAGACACAAGGACCAGCCAGTCATATCGATCCACACTATCCTAACATACACACACTGGAGTAAATAAAGTACTTTGGAACATTTCCTAAATATTTCTATATTGATTTATTTTATAAACTCAAGCGATTTTTTGGGGTGTTTGCATGTGCATGCGTTAGAGTGCACGTGCGTGCTTGCGTGTGAATGTGTGTTTGTGTCTGGGTGTGTGTGCAACAAAGGTTGGCAGTAGATTCCTTAGACACCACCACGTCTCAAGGTCTTTGCTGTTATAGAGTCGATGTCGCGCCCCCGTGAAAATCTGCTTTGCATAATAAAAACATCCACGTAGAAATCTGTCAATATAAGCTGGAGATATTTAGGATCCTGAAAATTGGTCTTCTCACAACATCGTCTTTAGCTTTTGAATGGCTTGACACCCAGAGTTCTCACAAGACTCTACTAAAGGTTCCCCGGGAACCAGTAGAAAGAAAAAAAAAAGAAGTATATATGGAGACTGTGTAGTGGCAAAAATAAGGGGTTAAATAAATGTAAAAAATAAAAAATACAAACAGAAAGTTTCCAGATGTTTCTTATATCTCTCTTATATAAGACACTTCAGAACAAACTGGTTTAGGAGCTAATAGCAGGAAGGCCAAATACACTTTTTTTTAATTAAATAATGTTAATAATGTTAATAATATATATATATCTCTGTTTTATACATCAGGGGGTCTTAAAATTCTACATCAAACAGCAAAATGATCCTTGGTATGACCTTCTTGAAACAATTTCACATAGCTTAGTAGAACCCCCCCCCCCAGCAAAGACTGGGTTAAAGAATAAAGAATCTACCCCTGCAGCTACTCCAAGATCCACACAATGCAATTAATAGCTTTTCAATGTTCCACACTTCCAAGCATCTGTTCGTTGACCTGTGTTAAGGAAATTAAGCTGTGAAAACAATCTGACATATTTCTGATAGCAATTTAGTTGGTTTTCGATGCATATTTTATGTGAAATTAGGTTTGTTTTTATGTCGCTGAAAATGAAAATCACGTTTCGGCTACACAACGCGGTCACTAAGCATGCATTTGATTTTCTCAAGATGAAATAAAAATAATAATAATCTCCACTCCTGTTCCTGAACAAAAAAAGCATTTATTCTATGATTTTACTGAAAGACTTCAGTTACTATTACTCTTACTGTTTCCGTCTGATAAGGTGATAGTATGAGACACTCAGCATGTGCAGACTGGTCTCAGCACCAGTAGTGTAACAGATGTCCACACAAAGACCAGAAGACTGGTCTCAGCACCAGTAGTGTAACAGCTGTCCACACGAAGACCAGAAGACTGGTCTCAGCACCAGTAGTGTAACAGCTGTCCACACAGACCAGGAGACTGGTCTCAGCACCAGTAGTGTAACAGCTGTCCACACAGACCAGGAGACTGGTCTCAGCACCAGTAGTGTAACAGCTGTCCACACAGACCAGGAGACTGGTCTCAGCACCAGTAGTGTAACAGCTGTCCACACAGACCAGAAGACTGGTCTCAGCACCAGTAGATCGACAGCTGTGATCGTACTTCATAAGTCTCTTGTGTTGTTTTTTTTAAAGAAAGGCCTGTCCAGCTAGCAAACCCAGTGGTTTGTGGACTGGTGTTTATTCTGACTGACTGACGATAGACACAAGAAAGCACAGATGTGCAGGACAACAGTATATTGTTGGCTGTAGATTTATGATTTGTCTGTTAGCATGGGAAGAACTGTAAATTAGCAGCGAGCCAATGTGACTACTACTACAAGTAGAGCGCACAAGCAAACTTACAGCAATAACATACAAATGCACATCCCAGATGCCCCCCAATATCTAACAGGTACCGTACTCATCAGGACATGTTCATAGTGAACTCGTACACATTGTAAATATGAAAATAGAATACAGTATTTCAGAACGTGACCTACCACTTCCATGTCAATATCAGACTGGGTAGAATTTACGTTCACAATCTCCCGCTATCTGCAAGCATGACAAAATGGCATAACTTTTTTATTGACATCTGACTTGAACAAACAAATTAGAGTACTTAAATGTCAAATCAATATTTCTGCGATGTAAAGTGGAAACATAACCACATGTAAACGTGGTCACTGAGTCCCTCAGAAACAGGAGAGACAAAAAGAAAAGAGAAGAGAGAAGGATAAAGGAGAGGAGGTGAGGAGAGGAGGTGAGGAGAGGAGGTGAGGATTGGAGGTCAGGAGAGGAGGTCGGGAGAGGAGGTGAGGAGAGGAGGTGAGGAGGTGAGGAGAGGAGGTGAGGAGAGGATGTCAGGAGAGGAGGTGAGGATTGGAGGTCAGGAGAGGAGGTCGGGAGAGGAGGTGAGGAGAGGAGGTGAGGAGGTGAGGAGAGGAGGTGAGGAGAGGATGTCAGGAGAGGAGGTGAGGATTGGAGGTCAGGAGAGGAGGTCGGGAGAGGAGGTGAGGAGAGGAGGTGAGGAGGTGAGGAGAGGAGGTGAGGATTGGAGGTCAGGAGAGGAGGTCGGGAGAGGAGGTGAGGAGAGGAGGTGAGGAGGTGAGGAGAGGAGGTGAGGAGAGGATGTCAGGAGAGGAGGTGAGGATTGGAGGTCAGGAGAGGAGGTCGGGAGAGGAGGTGAGGAGAGGAGGTGAGGAGGTGAGGAGAGGAGGTGAGGATTGGAGGTCAGGAGAGGAGGTCGGGAGAGGAGGTGAGGAGAGGAGGTGAGGAGGTGAGGAGAGGAGGTGAGGAGAGGATGTCAGGAGAGGAGGTGAGGATTGGAGGTCAGGAGAGGAGGTCGGGAGAGGAGGTGAGGAGAGGAGGTGAGGAGGTGAGGAGAGGAGGTGAGGAGAGGATGTCAGGAGAGGAGGTGAGGATTGGAGGTCAGGAGAGGAGGTCGGGAGAGTAGGTGAGGAGAGGAGGTGAGGAGAGGATGTCAGGAGAGGAGGTGAGGAGGTGAGGATTGGAGGTCAGGAGAGGAGGTGGGGAGAGGAGGTGAGGAGAGGAGGTCGGGAGAGGAGGTGAGGAGAGGAGGTGAGGAGAGGAGGTGAGGAGAGGAGGTGAGGAGGTGAGGAGGTCGGGAGAGGAGGAGAGAGGAGGTGAGGAGAGGAGGTGAGGAGAGGATGTCAGGAGAGGAGGAGAGGTGAGGAGGTGAGGTGAGGGGGTGTGTGCAGTGCTAAATGTGTGTGGGGGGGTGCACTAACAATATTTGATAAGACACTGGAGTTCCAAATCATCTCTCCATTTCCCTCAGTCTTCTCTTCTTCTTCTCTCCTGTTTTGTCTCTATTCTTCTCTCCTCTGCTCCCCCCCACTGTTCCCTCCTGCGTGATGTTGCTTTGGGTAATTTACTGTCAGCAGGAGATGTCTCCAAGCTCTCTGGAGCACACATACACGCACACTCGTTAAATATCCCTAACTGTTTCCGAGAGAGACACAAACATCTCAGCTCGGCCTATAAATATCACCCAAAAACATTGAAGAAAGTTCGACAGGCAACTTTTCTCTTTAGCAGGTATACGCTGCCACTGATGAGGTTATTATAGTGGGGGAGGTGGCTGAAACAGAACGGAGCTGCTGGAAGATTATGCACTGGAAAGTAAGTACTGGTGTCTACATTTTCAAGCTAATATTACGATATGGGATAAAAAAAAAATACAATTCCTAAGTGCATTTTCCCTAATTTCCTTTTCATTTCCTCTGCGTCTGGCTGTCCCTGACAAGGTTAGGACTTCATTAAAATAGAACAAAGATCATAAAGCCCATGTAAATGATGCTCCAATTGCTTTACTCCAATGACTCGGCATTAAAAGCAAACCAGTGTTCAGACAAAGGCAGCAACATATCGTCACAGAAGACATGAAAATCAGAGACTCTCAGGCTGACGCTTGGCGTGTGAGTGAATACATACATGCATATTTGTGTGTGACACAGAACAAGGTGTGTGACATTTTGACCCAATGCATGCTCATGCTAGTGAGTGACTAGACAGTAGTTGTTTGAGTGACAGGACAGTAGTTGTTTTAGTGGCAGGACAGTAGGTGTTGGAGTGGCAGGACAGTAGGTGTTGGAGTGGCAGGACAGTAGTTGTTTGAGTGACAGGACAGTAGGTGTTTGAGTGGCAGGACAGTAGTTGTTTGAGTGACAGGACAGTAGGTGTTGGAGTGGCAGGACAGTAGTTGTTTGAGTGGCAGGACAGTAGTTGTTGACTGGCAGGACAGTAGGTGTTGGAGTGGCAGGACAGTAGTTGTTGACTGGCAGGACAGTAGTTGTTTGAGTGGCAGGACAGTAGGTGTTGGAGTGGCAGGACAGTAGTTGTTTGAGTGGCAGGACAGTAGTTGTTTGACTGGCAGGACAGTAGTTGTTTGACTGGCAGGACAGTAGGTGTTGGAGTGGCAGGACAGTAGGTGTTTGAGTGGCAGGACAGAAAGTATTTGAGTGGCAGGACAGTAGGTGTTCGAGTGGCAGGACAGTAGGTGTTTGAGTGGCAGGACAGTAGTTGTTTGACTGGCAGGACAGTAGGTGTTGGAGTGGCAGGACAGTAGGTGTTTGAGTGGCAGGACAGAAAGTATTTGAGTGGCAGGACAGTAGGTGTTCGAGTGGCAGGACAGTAGGTGTTTGAGTGGCAGGACAGTAGGTGTTTGACTGGCAGGACAGTAGTTGTTTGAGTGGCAGGACAGTAGTTGTTGACTGGCAGGACAGTAGTTGTTTGAGTGGCAGGACAGTAGGTGTTGGAGTGGCAGGACAGTAGTTGTTTGAGTGGCAGGACAGTAGTTGTTTGAGTGGCAGGACAGTAGGTGTTTGAGTGGCAGGACAGTAGGTGTTTGAGTGGCAGGACAGTAGGTGTTGGAGTGGCAGGACAGTAGTTGTTTGAGTGGCAGGACAGTAGTTGTTTGAGTGGCAGGACAGTAGTTGTTGACTGGCAGGACAGTAGGTGTTGGAGTGGCAGGACAGTAGGTGTTTGAGTGGCAGTTCAGCATTTTTTTGTCATGAATCCTGTTCTGGAGGCAACTCTGCAGAGAGGTCACTAGCTGGGAAATTCACAAAGTCATCAAATCTGTGATAATTTTAAACCTAACCCTCACCTCAAAACTAACCTTAGCCACACTGCTAACTCCAATGCCTAATGCTAAACTTAAACTAAAACCAAATAGCACATTGTGTTAATTATGTCATATTTAATATGGACAATTTTGACTTTGCAGCTGGCCTATCTAAGAACAAGACTCATAACAACAAATGTCAACCTGCAATTGAGAATGAGTGTGTTGAGGTAATTTGTGAAAGTGTGGGTGTGTTGAGGTAATTTTTGAAAGTGTGAGTGTGTTGAGATCATCTGTGAAAGTGTGAGTGTGTTGAGGTCATTTGTGAGTGTGAGTGTGTTGAGATCATCTGTGAAAGTGTGAGAGTTTTGAGGTCATTCAAAAGAGTGGGTGTGTTGAGGTCATTTGTGAAAGTGTGAGTGTGTTGAGGTCATTTTTGAAAGTGTGAGTGTGTTGAGGTCATTTTTGAAAGTGTGAGTGTGTTGAGGTAATATCTGAAAGTGTGAGTGTATTGGGGTAATTTGTTGGAGTGAGAGTGTTGAGGTTATTTGAGAAAGAGTGGGTGTTTTGAGGAAATTTGTGAAGGTGTGAGTGTGTTGAGGTAATTTGTGAAAGTGTGGGTGGGTTGTGGTCATCTGTGAAAGTATGAGTGTGTTGATGCCATTTGTAAAAAACTAAACATTATCTTCTAATCAGTTTTTGTATCAGAGGTCATTTGATTGGTCAAGAAGGCTCAGTGATGTAACATAATATCCATTTATGGCTGAGTGGGACAGACAAACGGACGTAGCCAAGATTACTTTCACACATGGTGTCAATTTAAAACAAAATTATATACAGTGGGGAGAACAAGTATTTGATACACTGCCGATTTTGCAGGTTTTCCTACTTACAAAGCATGTAGAGGTCTGTAATTTTTATCATAGGTACACTTCAACTGTGAGAGACGGAATCTAAAATACAGAAGATCACATTGTATGATTTTTAAGTAATTAATTAGTATTTTTTGCATGAAAGTATTTGATACATACTTATGTTATGCAATAAAATGCAAATTAATTACTTAAAAATCATGCAATGTGACTTTTTGGATTTTTGTTTTAGATTCTGTCTCTCACAGTTGAAGTGTACATATGATAAAAATTACAGACCTCTACATGCTTTGTAAGTAGGTAAACCTGCAAAATCGGCAGTGTATCAAATACTTGTTCTCCCCACTGTATGTCTCATTCCCTTCCGCAGTTTGAGGACATTGACACAAATGGAAAATGCAGTGTTTGGGAGAGGGTGAGAGAGTGATTATTCTGTGTATTCTGCCTCAGATATGGCACAAGAAAGGGAACATCTCCCCCTATCTTTTGGAGGTTAGAACAGCAGCCTGTGGTAGGTCTGTGGTAATCTCTCTGGTGGACAGATTTACGTAAATATAACTGGTACTGTAAAATATGTCAGGAAGGACTAGGATGTGTGGGACAAATCCCGATTTATCAGGTTTTAGCATCTTCCAAATTTTGGAAGGGGATGGGACACTCTTTGCAACTTGCAAAGAGAGAGGGTGGAGTTCCTCATTCCGGTTCCGTTTCTCGTTCTAGCATCTCTTCATCTATATTCTCTCAACATGTATTGACCCAGAACTTAATCGAGTGGCCGACCAATTACGCAAGACCTTAGTTGTGGGTAAACGGAGATGACGTTTGTTGTGATATCAGGGAGAAGGGCAGAGCTAGGTGAAATCCGATGTGCTGCCTTCTGGATAAAAAAAAACTGTTTGTTTATTTATTTGTACACACAATGTGCTTGTGGCAATTGTCAACCACCTGTCTCTCTCTGTATGTATCTATTTCTATCTCTCTTTCAATTCAATTTCAATGTAATGATCTTTATCTGCATGGGAAACATTATGTTTACATTTCCAAAGCAAAGTCGGGCTGATTGTTAGTTTAGTGAGGAGTCCGTCATAAAGCTTTCCCAGGGGCACAAAGAAAGAGAGGAATGGGTAGAGAGAGGGAAAATAACATATCCCCAAAATTCATCACCTGTCTCTTTGTTTTAGGACGCGTGTGTGTGTGTGTGTGTGTGTGTGTGTGTGTGTGTGTGTGTGTGTGTGTGTGTGTGTGTGTGTGCTTGCGTGTGTGTGCTTGCGTGTGTGTGCTTGCGTGTGTGTGCTTGCGTGTGTGTGCTTGCGTGTGTGTGCTTGCGTGTGTGTGCTTGCGTGTGTGTGCTTGCGTGTGTGTGCTTGCGTGTGTGTGCTTGCGTGTGTGCGAGAGTCTATCCTCAGAGGGTGTGTAAAGAACTACTCTCTGTGCTCTGATCACCTCTCTGTTTCTCTCCCAGCTGCTCCATCTCATTGACTCAGCACAGTTCAGACAGAGCCCACAGCATACTCTGACTCATCCCATCTGATCCCAGACCAGCACTCATATATATCACAATCCAATGCACACAGCTGGGTCTTTTCACCAATTAGGTGCATTTTTAGGAGTGTATCTTGGTGAATTAAAATGTTTTATTTCACCAAATTGTAACAATCTGTCATAAAGAGCACATGTTCAATTTAATAAAAAAGCATATTTTCCCCATTAAAAAAATGAGGCTGGTAAAATGCCCAAAAAAGAAACAGGGTTGACTGTAAAAGTGTCGGTGCCTTAAATCGGCCATAAATCCCCGTGACAAAAGGGGAATGGAAGTGTGTCGCGAGCAACAGGGATCAGGCAATTGAATGCAAGCTTCACATAACAATGTCTAGCCTATCTATTATGATCGACCCACTCAGTTCTCCACCACAAAACAGCAGAAACAAGCAGCTCATCTGCTTTTACACTGTACTTTCCAGTTTAGAGTGACTTACTAATGCTGGTTAAATAAAGGATGCACAGAAGGACATGTCAACATTAGATTTATCGAGTTTCCCCTGTGGTCTATATTAAAGGACACTTCAAGTGCACATTTATAGATTGTTTTGCTTACTGGCCAAATACTGTTAACCGCTAGGCTAGGTGCTACACTGTGAGTGGGGTATTATTTCATTTTTATTTAACTTGGCAAGTCAGGTAAGAACCACATCTTATTTACAATGACAGCTTACCCCTGCAAACCCGGACGACGCTGGGCCAATTGTGCGGCACACAATGGGACTCCCAATCATGGCTGGGTGTGATACAGCCTGGAATTGAACCAGGGTCTGTAGTGACGCCCCTAACACTGAGATGCAGTGCCAGTGACGATTAGATGTTACATCTTTAACACTTATTTTTTTATAAAGGAATAGTTTCAAAAAACTAAAAAAATGAGGGAAGGGTTGTTTTTTTTTTTTACCTTACATGAATCATTAATCATATGAAATAAATAATCATCTTCAGAAATGAATTTGTCAAAGCGACAAAATAGCTGTGGCCCCACTGGGCACAGACGTCAATTCAACGTCGATTCCACGTTGGTTTAACGATGGTTCATTGAAGTTATGTGGAAACAACGTTGACTCAACCAGTGTCTGCCCAGGAGGGCTTTACAATGATGTTTAAAAATGTAAGTGGGTTAAATTCTACCAAGAAGTCGCAGAGGGACATGTCAAAATGCAGTATTTTTGAACAACAAAAAATATTTATATAATTTTTCATGTGGTCTATATTAAAGGGCACACGTCTAAGAAGCGGTAGATCTGTTCTATCTCTATTTCTATATGCTTCCCATTCTTAAGTTTCGTTTTGGGGTCTTTTACTTTCGGATTTGTCCACCAGCTTCAAACAGCTTAAAGTACAATATTTTTGCTAATGGAAAATATATTTCCCAGCGTTCTAGATGGTACAGTGATTCTCTACACCATATTTGCTTGTTTTGTCACAAACTGAAATTAGGAGAACTGTTAGATTTTTATTATCTAGGTAATGGCGAAGCGATCTTTAATAAAACAGGTTTTTAAAATGCAATTTTGTGCACAATTTTGATGAAAAATATCAAAGGAACTCATCTAATGGAACTACCCATCTGCCTCAGCTCAGAGATTTGACCCAGGATCTGTGTCTTCAATGGGGACACTGGCTGTGTCAGTGGAGACATAATGAAGTAGAAACCCTGCACCATACAGTACATATAGTAACCACCTGGAGAGAAGCAACCCTGACCATGTGACAATTTGCTTGAGGTGTAAAGAGGAAGAAAACCTCATTGGTCTGTTTCTGTAATGTGACGTGGTGTGGGAAGTTCACATCATAGACAGGTGGCTTTCCCCTGCTCATAGGTTGCATACATCTACCAATGGTTGCATGCCATGTCATGGACTGTGCTGTCGGGCACCAGATTGCTATAACATATGATGTGGTTAGTTGATACTTAAAATATCTATCCAGTCGATGTAAGATCTGATATACGTCAACAACGCCTGGGCAGAGGATCATGGCCCCTGCTTGGTGTAGTGACCAAGCCCTCCACTCTTTCTCTCAGACCTCCCCCTCTCTCCGCTCTTCCTCTCAGCCCCCTGACCTCAGCCTTCCTCCTCCTCTTCCCCTGATCTCAGCCTTCCTCCTCCTCTTCCCCTGACCTCAGCCTTCCTCCTCCTCTTCCCCTGGCCTCAGCCCTCCTCCTTCCATGCTTCCTCTCAGCCCTCTTCCTCCTCCCTCTCCACTCTTTCTCTCAACCCTCCTCCTCCCTTCACTATTCCCCTCATCCCTCCTTCTACTCCTTCTCCACTCTTCCTCACAGCCCTCCTCCTACCTCTCATACCTCCTTCTCCTCCCTCCACTCTACCTCTCATCCCTCCTCATACCGGATGAGTTTTGCAAAGGAGCCCTCGTTGTCTGGAGAAATGAAAGAACAGTTGCAGCGCTGTAGGAGCTGTATCTACTATACTGTGTTTCGGAAACAAACCGGATTCAGTTCCAACTTGGCAGTTGTTTGTTTGCCGAGGATAATAGGCTTGATGTGGCTTCTTTGATCACACACGTCGCCAGTATAGTGACTTTCATTAAATTAATAATGCAACAATTAACTCATTAGGAATGAGGGGCACCACAGAAGAGGTTGTTTAGAGAGTTACTATCTCACGAATGAAACTCTAAAGATATAAGTTATATATTGCAGTCAATTATTAATCATTACCTCATATCAGTCTCATTCTGTCTCACAACCTTCTTGGATCAGTAAGAACCCCAACCTTTAGCCTTTTTCAGTACTACACAAATGTATTTAATGATTTATTTACTAAGTAACTAACCAATAACACAGAATACACATGAACACTTACATGAGACAAAAGTCCCTAGTGGACTGACAAGAGATGTGTAACGAATCTCTTCTTCGTCTGAGGAGGAGTAGGAAGGATCGGACCAATATGCAGCGTGGTAAATGTCCATGTTCATTTATTAGACTGAACACACAAAACAAAATAACAAAGTGAATGAAAGAAACTAAACAGTACTGTCAGGTGAATACACACAAAACAGAAAACAACTACCCACAACTCAAGGGCGAAACCAGGCTGCCTAAGTATGGTTCTCAATCAGAGACAACGATTGACAGCTGCCTCTGATTGGGAACCATACCAGGCCAAACACATAGAAATACAAACATAGAACAAAAACATAGAATACCCACCCACATCACACCCTGACCAAACTAAACATATAGACAAAGCAATCTACGATTAGGGCGTGACAATATGGCAGCTTATTAAACACACATGGAGAAGGGGGTGGGGAAAATGGAGAGACGGGGAAAAGGTGGGGATTAATCATATTTCTTTGACATGAACCCGTTTGGGATAAGAAAATAATGATTTAATGTACGTGTTGAATGCCTTCGTTCGTCTATCTCGGTCAGGACCAAGCATTCTTGGAAAGTTGTTTCGGTGGGTTCTCCCGTGGATGTAAGGCTTTGATTGTCCACCAGAGTTCACAATAATCTTCTTCTAAGTTGTCTGTGGCTTCAATGATTCACTGGTGATTGTCTGAGGTGAGCTTCTCCTCTCTTCCTCTTCATGTTGGCATTCAGGATTCGGACCACGATGGACATGAGCTGCAGCTCTTCGTCTCTCTGTTCTAAAGGTTGATTATTCAGAGTTCAGCTACCAACCACTTTACACGCCAGCAGCAATCGGCAAAGTTCGGGTCTAGTTAGTTCATTTTCTTCACCTCGTATTGAGAGTTTCAGAGTTTCAAACCATTTCAACGTGTGGACCACGTTCTCATGTCTCTCTGATCTGGTATGTTAATTCTCAACTCATCCTTTATGCAATCTGGTAACAAGGGGGTGTTTGCATCATGATGACATGCTCTCTGAGCTCCCTCAGGCATGGCTACTTACTGGTGCAAAGCATCTTAAAAAACAATCTTGTTAGAAAACGAAAATCACATTCCTACCTTAACCTGAAAAATTTCATCATTATTTATCTTGTATTCACATCAGATCAATCATCAAGTTTGCAGACGACACTACAGTGGCAGGCTTGATTACCAAACAACGACGAGACAGCCTACAGGGAGGAGGTGAGGGCCCTCGGAGTATGGTGTCAGGAAAATATCCTCACACTCAACGTCAACAAAACAAAGGAGATGATCATGGACTTCAGGACACTGCAGAGGGAGCACTCACCTATCCACATCGAGGGGACAGTAGTGGAGAAGGTGGAATGTTTTAAGTTCCTTGGCATACACATCACGGACATAATGAAATGGTCCACCCACACAGATAGCGTTGTGAAGAAGGCGCAACAGCGCCTCTTCAACCTCAGGAGGCTGAAGAAATTTGGCTTGTCACTGAAAACACTCACAAACTTTTACAGATGCACAATAGAGAGCATCCTGTCGGGCTGTATCACCGCCTGGTATGGCATCTGCTCCGCCCACAACTGTAAGGCTCTCCAGAGGGTAGTGTGGTCTGCACAACGCATAACCAGGGGTAAACTACCTGCCCTCCAGGACACCTACACCACCCGATGTCACAGGAAGGCCAAAAATATTATCATGGACAACAATCACCTGAGCCACTACCTGTTCACCCTACTATCATCCAAAAGGCGAGGTCAGTACAGGAGCATCAAACCTGGGACCTAGAGACTGAAAAACAGCTTCCATCTCAAGGCCATCAGACTGCCTGTACTAACTCCCCATCCCGCATGTGGGAGCGTAATCATCGCCTGACACTAATTTGCATAACGCTTCGGACATAAATATCCCTAGAAAATATTCCTATTCATGAAAATCACCAATTAAATATATTAGCCTTTTGTTAATCACCCTTTCATCTCAGATTTTCAAAATATGCTTTACAGCCAAAGCTAGACAAGCATTTGTGTAAGTCTATCATAGCCTAGCATAGCATTATGCCCTGCTAGCAGCAGGCAACATTTTCGCAAAAATAAGAAAAGCAATCAAATTAAATAATTTACCTTTGAAGAACTTCGGATGTTTTCACTCAGGAGACTCCCAGTTAGATAGCAAATGTTCCTTTTTTCCAAAAATATTATTTTTGTAGGCGAAATATCTCCGTTTAGTCTTCACATTTGGCTGAGAAATCGACCGGAAAATGCGGTCACTACAACCCCGAACTTTTTTCCAAATTAGCTCCATAATATCGACAGAAACATGGCAAACGTTGTTTAGAATCAATCCTCAAGGTGTTTTTCACATATCTATTTGATAATATATCCACCGGGAGACTTGTTTTCTCATTAGAAGCAATTGGAATAATGGCTACTTCTGTACTTTACGCATGATTTTCTGCGGAAGCCTTCATGTGACCACTAGCTCAATGTGGTCCCTTACGGCTATTCTTCAACATAAATAAGTAAAAAGACTTCACAATGCTGTAGACACCTTGGGGAATACGTAGAAAGTGTAAGCTCATTCGTAGCCCATTCACAGCCATATAAGGAGTCATTGGCATGCAGCGCTTTCAAAAATATGGGGCACTTCCTGATTGGATTTTTATCTGGGTTTCGCCTGTAACATCAGTTCTGTTGCACTCACAGACAATATCTTTGCAGTTTTGGAAACGTTAGAGTGTTTTCTATCCAAAGCTGTCAATTATATGCATAGTCGAGCATCTTGTCGTAACAAAATATCCCGTTTAAAACGGGAACGTTTTTATCCAAAAATGAAAATACTGCCCCCTAGTTACAAAAGGTTAATTAATCAAAGATAAACATGAACAATACAAAACAAGTAACGTGACGTGAAAACCTAAACAGCCTTATCTGGTGCAAACAAACACTGAGACAGGAACAATCACCCACGAAACACTCAAAGAATATGGCTGCCTAAATATGGTTCCCAATCAGAGACAACGATAAACACCTGCCTCTGATTGAGAACCACTCCAGACAGCCATAGACTATTCTAGACAACCCCACTATACCACAATCCTAATACCTACAAAAACCCCAAGACAAAACACACCAAATAATAAACCCATGCGACACCCTGGCCTGACCAAAATAATAAAGAAAACACAAAATACTAAGACCAGGGCGTGACATCCGGCTGCACAACCGATTGGTAAACATTTTGCAAATTGAGACTTTGACTTTGAATTAACTTAACTGAATAAAAAGAAGAAGAAACTATGTTATGAAACAAAGATAAAAAAAAAATGTAAAAGGTGTAAAAAGCTTTGGATGAATGAAATTAATTAATTAATTAATGAAATTGAAATTGAAATTGAAATTCAATTAATGAATTTTTTTGAAAAAAAATGTCACGTCTGCTCCCGTTTCATGCCTCAGCCGTCTTGTCAGGCTCACCCAGGTAGTTCGCCAGGTGGCGCCCCTAGAGAGGGGTTCTGTCATGTCTACCTCTCCCGCTCTCTGGTGTCGATGTCGCCAGGCTGCTCATCATTACGCACACCTGTCACTATCATTACGCAGACGTGTCACTATCGTTACGCACACCCGTCATTATCGTTACGCACACCTGTCACTATCGTTACAAACACCTGTCACTATCATTACGCACACCTGTCACTATCGTTATGCACACCTGTCACTATAATTATGCACAGCTGTCACTATCATTACGCACACCAGCGCTTCATCAGACTCACCTGGACTCCATTACGTAATTGATTGCCTACCCTATATCTATCACTTCCTCAGTTTCATTCCCATGTCTGTATCGATGGTATTTTGCTTCTCTTGTCCAGATGCTGTTCTTGTTTAGTTTCATGTCTATTTATTATTAAATCCCCACCCTGTACTTGCTTCACATCTCCCAGCATGTGTGGTTACGGTTACAAAAGGCACAATGACTCAGCTCCATCAAAATCACAAGTGCAATATAGAAAAACACAGTTTAGCTTGTTGTTAATCCACCTGGCGTGTCAGATTTCAATACAGCTTTTCGGTGAAAGCATAACAAGCGTTTATGTAAGAACATCTCTCTCAGTAGACAAAATATTACAAACACTAGCAGCAAAGTAGATTGGTCACGAAAGTCAGAAAAGCAATAGATTCATTCGCTTACCTTTGATGATCTTCGGATGTTTGCACTCATGAGACTCCCAGTTACACAATAAATGTTCCTTTTGTTCCATAAAGATTACTTTTATATCCAAAATAACTCCATTTGTTAGGCGGGTTATGTTCAGAAATCCACATGCTCGAGACAGTCACGACATCGCAGACGAAAATTCCAAATAGTTTCCGTAATGTCCACAGAAACATGCCAAACGTTTTTTATAATCAATCCTCAGGTTGTTTTTTAAATATATAATCGATAATATATAAACCGGGACTGTCGCTTTTTCAATAGGAGAGGGAGAGACAATGGCTGCCTCACTCTGTTGCGCAAGCAAAACTCTGCGAACACTCAGCTATCCACTAACCCAATGTTATCTTTCTCGCTAATTTTTCAAAATAAAAGCCTGAAACTATGTCTAAAGACTGTTGATACCTTGAGGAAGCCATAGGAAAATGAATCTGGTTGATATCCCTTTAAATGGAGACAAGGCATCCAATGGAACAGAGAGCTTTCAGGAAAAACAGCACTCCCTGGTTTGATTTTCCTCAGGTTTCTGCCTGCAAATTTATTTCTGTTATAATCACAGGCAATATTTTTGACAGTTTTGGAAACTTTAGAGTGTTTTCTATCCTAATCTGACAATTATATGCGTATTCTAGTTTCTGGGCCTGAGAAATAGGACGTTTCAAATGGGTACGTTTTTTAGCCAAAAACGAAAATCCTACACTCAAGAAGTTAACTGAATCCAATGCCTCATACATCACAAAACCAACTGATATTGTCAACTACTTTAATTATTTTTTCATTGGCAAGATTAGCAAAGTTTGGCATGACATGCCAGCAACAAATGCTGACACTATACATCCAAGTTAATCTGACCAAATTATGAAAGACAAGCATTGTCATTTTGAATTCCGTAAACTGAGTGCGGAAGAAGTAAAAAAACGATTGTTGTCTATCAACAATGTCAGGACACCGGGGTCTGACAACTCGGATGGAAAATTACTGAGGATAATACCGGACAATATTGCCATTTCTACTTGCCGTATTTTCAATTTAAGCTTACTAGAAAGTGCAAGGAGGGAAGCAAAAGTTATTCTGCTACCTAAGAAAAGCAAACACCTTTTAGTGGCTCAAATAGCCGACCAATCAGCCTGATACCAACCCTTAGTAAACTTTTGAAAATAATTGTTTTTGACCTGATATTTTACTGTAAACTAACTGACAACAAACTTTCAGCATGCTTATAGGGAAGGACATTCAACAAGCACAGCTCTTACACAAATGACTGATTGGCTGAGAGAAATTGATGATAAAAACATTGTGGAGGGCTGTTATGTTAGACTTCAGTGTGGCTTTTGACATTATCAATCATAGTCTGCTGCTGCTATATTGTGGATAAAGAGTTACCTGTCTAAAAGAACACAGAGGGTGTTCTTTAATGGAAGCATCTACAACATAATCCCGGTAGAATCAGGAATTCCCCAGGGCAGCTGTCTAGGCCCCTTACTTTTTTCAATCTTTACTAACGACAAGTAAAACCAGTGTTTCTATTTATGCGGATGACTTAACACTATACGTGTCAGCTACTACAGCAACTGAAATGACTGCAACACTTATCAAAGAGCTGCAGTTAGTTTCAGAGTGGGCGGCAAGGAATAAGTTAGTCCTAAATGCCTCTTCATCTGCATTGCTTACTGTTTGGGGTTTTAGGCTGGGTTTCTGTACAGCACTTCGTGACATCGGCTGATGTAAAAAGGGGTTTGTAAATACATTGATTGATTTATAAATACATTGATTGATTGAAAGATTTAATTTTTCTAAAACTAAAAGCATTGTATTTGGGACAAATCATTCACTTAACCCTAAACCTCAACTACTGTACATATTGTAATAAATAATGTGTAAATTGAGGTCTGTCATTGTCAAAACATATTGATACAACAGTAGCTAAGGGGAAAAGTCTGTCCATAATAAAGCGCTACTCTACCTTTTTAACAGCACTATCAACAAGGCAGGTCCTACAGGCCCTAGTTTTGTCGCACCTGGTGTCATGATTTCCGCCGAAGTTGGTCCCTCTCCTTGTTCGGGCGGCGTTAATTAGAATTGGCTCAGAACACAGCAGCACGGTTGGCCCTTGGATGTACACATAGAGCTAATATTAATAATATGCATGTACATCTCTCCTGAAAGTGGACGAGAGATTGACTTCATCACTACTTGTATTTATGAGCGGTTTTGACAAGTTAAATGCATTGAGGTGTCTGTTTGAACTACTGGTGCACAGCTCGGACACCCATGCATAGCCCACAAGACATGCCACAAGAGATCTCTTAACAGTCCCCAAGTCCAGAACAGACTATGGGAGGCGCACAGTACTGCAAAGAGCCATGACTACATGGAACTCTATTCCACATCAAGCAACGGATGCAGTAACATTAGATTTAAAAAACAGATACAAATCGAACTTATAGAACAGGGAGGACTGTGAAGCAACACAAACATAGGCACATACACATGCATACACACAATAACATACGTACTATACACACACCTACACATGGACTTTGTACTGTAGATATGTGGTAGCGGTAGAGTAGGGGCCTGAGGGCACACAGTGTGTTGTGAAATTTGTGAATGCATTGTAATGTTTTTACAATTTTATAAACTGCCTTAATTTTGCTGGACCCCAGGAAGAGTGGCTGCTGCCTTGGCAGCAATACAATACACCCTTCCTCTCAGCCCTTTGCCTCCTCCCCCTCCTCCCTTCCTCTCAGCCCTCCTCCCTTTTCTCTTCATCTCAGTCCTCCTCCTCCTCATCCCACTCGTTGTCTGCTTCTCAGCCCCCTCCCTCCTCTCCTCCTCCTCCTCCTCTTTCTTCTCCTCCAGGGGAACTGGAGCACTTGTCCATCACTCCATGATGCATCATTAGCTCAGCAAGTTTCTCTTCTCTCTCTGTTTCTCTCCCTCCATCTCTCTCTTTGTCTCTCTCTCTCAGACTGAAGTGAGGAGG
>NC_092173.1:37054353-37136853 GCF_045791955.1 Oncorhynchus clarkii lewisi | reverse complement strand
CTACCCTGTCCTAGAGAGATATTACATCGGTCCACCAGGACCAGGGTAGCCTACCCTGTCCTATAGAGATATTACATCGGTCCACCAGGACCAGGGTAGCCTACGCTGTCCTAGAGAGATATTACATCGGTCCACAAGGACCAGGGTAGCCTACCCTGTCCTAGAGAGATATTACATCGGCCCACAAGGACCAGGGTAGCATACCCTGTCCTAGAGAGATATTACATCGGTCCACCAGGACCAGGGTAGCCTACGCTGTCCTAGAGAGATATTACATCGGTCCACAAGGACCAGGGTAGCCTACGCTGTCCTAAAGATATGTTAGATCGGTCCACAAGGACCAGGGTAGCCTACGCTGTCCTAGAGAGATATTACATCGGTCCACCAGGACCAGGGTAGCCTACGCTGTCCTAGAGAGATATTACATCGGTCCACAAGGACCAGGGTAGCCTACCCTGTCCTAGAGAGATATTACATCGGTCCACCAGGACCAGGGTAGCCTACCCTGTCCTAAAGAGATATTACATCGGTCCACAAGGACCAGGGTAGCCTACGCTGTCCTAGAGAGATATTACATCGGTCCACAAGGACCAGGGTAGCCTACGCTGTCCTAGAGAGATATTACATCGGTCCACAAGGACCAGGGTAGCCTACCCTGTCCTAGAGAGATATTATCGACCCACAAGGACCGGGGTATTCTGCCCTGTCCTAAAGAGATATTACATCGGCCCACCAGGACCAGGGTATTCTACCCTGTCCTAGAGAGATATTACATCGGTCCACCAGGACCAGGGTATTCTACCCTGTCCTAAAGAGATATTACATCGGTCCACAAGGACCAGGGTAGCCTACGCTGTCCTAAAGAGATATTACATCGGTCCACAAGGACCAGGGTAGCCTACGCTGTCCTAGAGAGATATTACATTGGCCCACCAGGACCAGGGTAGCCTACCCTGTCCTAGAGAGATATTACATCGGTCCACAAGGACCAGGGTAGCCTACCCTGTCCTAGAGAGATATTACATCAGCCAACCAGGACCAGGGTAGCCTACCCTGTCCTAGAGAGATATTCCATCGGTCCACAAGGACCAGGGTAGCCTACCCTGTCCTAGAGAGATATTACATTGGCCCACCAGGACCAGGGTAGCCTACGCTGTCCTAGAGAGATATTATCGGCCCACAAGGACCGGGGTATTCTGCCCTGTCCTAAAGAGATATTACATCAGCCAACCAGGAGCAGGGTTGCCTACCCTGTCCTAGAGAGATATTACATTAGCCCACCAGGACCATGGTAGCCTACGCTGTCCTAGAGAGAATTTACAGCGTATATTGGAGATATCTCTTTGTCCAGGTGACAGGTCTGTACTCTAGTACTACTGCTGCTGTTGTCTCTTTGTACAGGTGACAGGTCTGTACTCTAGTACTACTGCTGCTGTCTCTGGATCCAGGTGACAGGTCTGTACTCTAGTACTACTACTGCTGCTTTCTCTGTGTCCAGGTGACAGGTCTGTACTCTAGTACTACTGCTGCTGTCTCTGGGTCCAGGTGACAGGTCTGTACTCTAGTACTACTGCTGCTGCTGTCTCTGGGTCCAGGTGACAGGTCTGTACTCTAGTACTACTACTGCTGCTGCTGTCTCTTTGTCCAGGTGACAGGTCTGTACTCTAGTACTACTACTGCTGTTGTCTCTGGGTCCAGGTGACAGGTCTGTACTCTAGTACTACTGCTGCTGTTGTCTCTGGGTCCAGGTGACAGGTCTGTACTCTAGTACTACTGCTGCTGTCTCTGTGTCCAGGTGACAGGTCTGTACTCTAGTACTACTACTGCTGCTGCTGTCTCTTTGTCCAGGTGACAGGTCTGTACTCTAGTACTACTACTGCTAGTGTCTCTGTTTCCAGGTGACAGATCTGTACTCTAGTACCACTACTACTGCTGTTGTCTCTGTTTCCAGGTGACAGGTCTATACTCAGGTACTACTGCTGCTGTCTCTGGGTCCAGGTGACAGGTCTGTACTCTAGTACTACTACTACTGCTGTTGTCTCTGGATCCAGGTGACAGGTCTATACTCAGGTACTACTGCTGCTGTCTCTGTTTCCAGGTGACAGGTCTGTACTCTAGTACAACTGTGTCCAGGTGACAGGTCTATACTCAGGTACTACTGCTGCTGTCTCTGTTTCCAGGTGACAGGTATGTACTCTAGTACTACTGCTGCTGTCTCTGGGTCCAGGTGACAGGTCTGTAATCTAGTACTACTACTGCTAGTGTCTCTGGATCGAGGTGACAGGTCTGTACCCTAGTACTACTGCTGCTGTCTCTGGGTACAGGTGACATATCTGTACTCTAGTACTACTACTGCTGTCTCTGGGTCCAGGTGACAGGTCTGTACTCTAGTACTACTACTACTGCTGTCTCTGGATCCAGGTGACAGGTCTGTACTCTAGTACTACTACTGCTGCTTTCTCTGTGTCCAGGTGACAGGTCTGTACTCTAGTACTACTGCTGCTGCTGTCTCTGGATCGAGGTGACAGGTCTCTACTCTAGTACTACTGCTGCTGTCTCTCTGTCCAGGTGACAGGTCTGTACTCTAGTACTTCTACTACTGCTGTCTCTGGATCGAGGTGACAGGTCTGTACCCTAGTACTACTGCTGCTGTCTCTGGGTACAGGTGACATATCTGTACTCTAGTACTACTACTGCTGTCTCTGGGTCCAGGTGACAGGTCTGTACTCTAGTACTACTACTACTGCTGTCTCTGGATCCAGGTGACAGGTCTGTACTCTAGTACTACTACTGCTGCTTTCTCTGTGTCCAGGTGACAGGTCTGTACTCTAGTACTACTGCTGCTTTCTCTGTGTCCAGGTGACAGGTCTGTACTCTAGTACTACTGCTGCTGCTGTCTCTGGGTCCAGGTGACAGGTCTGTACTCTAGTACCACTACTACTGCTGTCTCTGGATCCAGGTGACAGGTCTGTACTCTAGTACTACTACTGCTGCTTTCTCTGTGTCCAGGTGACAGGTCTGTACTCTAGTACTACTGCTGCTTTCTCTGTGTCCAGGTGACAGGTCTGTACTCTAGTACTACTACTACTGCTGTCTCTGGGTCCAGGTGACAGGTCTGTACTCTAGTACTACTACTACTGCTGTCTCTGTGTCCAGGTGACAGGTCTGTACTCTAGTACTACTACTGCTGCTTTATCTGTGTCCAGGTGACAGGTCTGTACTCTAGTACTACTGCTGCTTTCTCTGGGTCCAGGTGACAGGTCTGTACTCTAGTACTACTGCTGCTGTCTCTGGGTCCAGGTGACAGGTCTGTACTCTAGTACTACTACTGCTGCTGCTGTCTCTTTGTCCAGGTGACAGGTCTGTACTCTAGTACTACTACTGCTGTTGTCTCTGGGTCCAGGTGACAGGTCTGTACTCTAGTACTACTGCTGCTGTCTCTGTGTCCAGGTGACAGGTCTGTACTCTAGTACTACTACTGCTGCTGTCTCTGTGTCCAGGTGACAGGTCTGTACTCTAGTACTACTGCTGCTGCTGTCTCTGTGTCCAGGTGACAGGTCTGTACTCTAGTACTACTGCTGCTGCTGTCTCTGTGTCCAGGTGACAGGTCTGTACTCTAGTACTACTACTGCTGCTTTCTCTGTGTGTCCAGGTGACAGGTCTGTACTCTAGTACTACTACTGCTGCTTTCTCTGGGTCCAGGTGACAGGTCTGTACTCTAGTACTACTACTACTGCTGTCTCTGGATCCAGGTGACAGGTCTGTACTCTAGTACTACTACTGCTGCTGTCTCTTTGTACAGGTGACAGGTCTGTACTCTAGTACTACTGCTGCTGTCTCTGTGTCCAGGTGACAGGTCTGTACTCTAGTACTACTACTGCTGCTGTCTGTGTGTACAGGTGACAGGTCTGTACTCTAGTACTACTGCTGCTGTTGTCTCTTTGTACAGGTGACAGGTATGTACTCTAGTACTACTGCTGCTGTCTCTGTGTCCAGGTGACAGGTCTGTACTCTAGTACTACTGCTGCTGTCTCTGTGTCCAGGTGACAGGTCTGTACTCTAGTACTACTACTGCTGCTGTCTCTGTGTCCAGGTGACAGGTCTGTACTCTAGTACTACTGCTAGTGTCTCTGGGTCCAGGTAACAGGTCTGTACTCTAGTACTACTGCTGCTGTCTCTGTGTCCAGGTGACAGGTCTGTACTCTAGTACTACTGCTAGTGTCTCTGGGTCCAGGTAACAGGTCTGTACTCTAGTACTGCTGCTGCTGTCTCTGGGTCCAGGTGACAGGTCTGTACTCTAGTACTACTACTGCTGTTGACTCTGGGTCCAGGTGACAGGTCTGTACTCTAGTACTACTGCTGCTGTCTCTGGGGACAGTCGACAGGTCTGTACTCTAGTACTACTGCTGCTGTCTGTGTGTCCAGGTGACAGGTCTGTACTCTAGTACTACTACTTCTGTCTCTGGGTCATGGTGCCCTTGCACAACTCCCATAAGATACTTTCAATCTGCGTTATGTGTGTGTAGGTATCTATTAGTGTGGGGATTTGGTGTGTACTCATAAACACAACCAAATGCAACACACGGGCGGCACACACACAGAAACACACAGACACGCACTCATTCACGCATGCACACACACACAGAAACACACACACACACACACACACACAGAAACACACACACACACACACACTGGTGTGCACTGTAGTGGGAAGTGCTAATTGAAGTGGACATGAGAAAAGAAAAAGCTGTCGGCCTTAATTGAGACAAATGAAGCTGGTCATGATCAAGGGATCAGCATTCAGAAGGACAGTCAGGCTCAATGTGACTGTTTCACTGAGAGGAGGACAGTCTCCCTCAATGTGACTGTTTCACTGAGAGGAGAACAGTCAGCCTTAATGTGACACTTTCACTGAGAGAAGGACAGTCAGGCTCATTGTGACTGTTTCACTGAGAGGAGAACAGTCAGTCTCAATGTGACTGTTTCACTGAGAGAAGGACAGTCAGGCTCAATGTGACTGTTTCTCTGAGAGGAGGACAGTCTCCCTCAATGTGACTGTTTCACTGAGAGGAGAACAGTCAGCCTCAATGTGACTGTTTCACTGAGAGAAGGACAGTCAGGCTCATTGTGACTGTTTCACTGAAAGGAGAACAGTCAGGCTCAATGTGACTGTTTCACTGAGAGAAGGACAGTCAGGCTCAATGTGACTGTTTCACTGAGAGGAGAACAGTCAGCCTCAATGTGACTGTTTCACTGAGAGAAGGACAGTCAGGCTCAATGTGACTGTTTCACTGAGAGAAGGACAGTCAGGCTCAATGTGACTGTTTCACTGAGAGAAGGACAGTCAGCCTCAATGTGACTGTTTCACTGAGAGAAGGACAGTCAGGCTCAATGTGACTGTTTCACTGAGAGGAGGACAGTCAGGCTCAATGTGACTGTTTCACTGAGAGAAGGACAGTCAGCCTCAATGTGACTGTTTCACTGAGAGAAGGACAGTCAGGCTCAATGTGACTGTTTCACTGAGAGAAGGACAGTCAGGCTCAATGTGACTGTTTCACTGAGAGAAGGACAGTCAGGCTCAATGTGACTGTTTCACTGAGAGGAGGATTGTCAGCCTCAATGTGACTGCTTCACTGAGAGGAGAACAGTCAGCCTCAATGTGACTGTTTCACTGAGAGGAGGACAGACTCGTATTTAACATATATCCTGACCAAACCTTCCTGATACACATACAGGTACGGTAGCATATACATTACAGATCACTGTTTATTAACAGACTAGCATCACAAACGCCTTCCAAAATGCATCAATCATACAGATCATTTCAACTCTGTTCTATAGAATGGTTTTGACGCTATGGCCCCATCTTCCTCCACTTTTCCCAATGATCAGAATTACACTCTAGTTTAGACATAGTCCATTCACTAAGCATTGGTCTTCAGCATCAGTGAGCACTATTCACCTCATCCTCCCTAAGCTGTGTAGTCGTGTTAAGAGGGTGGATATAAATGGGTCATTCTCCGACTCAGTAGCTAATGTGTTTGACCCGGTTGATCAATAGCTGTAATATGTTGAGGGCTTCTGTATGAGCATTTTGAGACAACAGCTGATTATAAACACATTTGATTCATTGATTGATATGTTAACTGATGTCAAGATAAGACTAAATTAGGTCTGAACGCTCTCTGAATGGCTGATCTATAACTACCCATCAGACACAGAGAAAGAAAAGAAAGGAGAGAGGGATGAAGAAGAGGAGAGGAAAGTTCACAATGCCTGTGTGTGGTAACGCCTGTGTGTGGTAACGCCTGTGTGTGGTAACGCCTGTGTGTGGTAACGCCTGTGTGTGGTAACGCCTGTGTGTGGCAACGCCTGTGTGTGGTAACGCCTGTGCGTGGTAACGCCTGTGTGTGGTAATGCCTGTGTGTGGTAACGCCTGTGTGTGGTAACGCCTGTGTGTGGTAATGCCTGTGTGTGGTAACGCCTGTGTGTGGCAACGCCTGTGTGTGGTAACGCCTGTGTGTGGTAACGCCTGTGTGTGGCAATGCCTGTGTGTGGTAACGCCCGTGTGTGGTAACGCCCGTGTGTGGTAACGCCGGTGTGTGGAAACGCCTCTGTGTGGTAACGCCTGTGTGTGGTAACGCCTGTGTGTGGTAACGCCTGTGTGTGGTAACGCCTGTGTGTGGAAACGCCTCTGTGTGGTAACGCCTGTGTGTGGTAACGCCTGTGTGTGGTAACGCCTGTGTGTGGTAACGCCTGTGTGTGGAAACGCCTGTGTGTGGAAACGCCTGTGTGTGGTAACGCCTGTGTGTGGAAACGCCTCTGTGTGGTAATGTGAGAAATAAAGGACGAGCGGAGGGGTGACTCAGCCCTGGGAAGAGAAGAAGACAGCATTAGAATTCACCTCATCCATGAAACGAGGGAAGAAAGGAGAGAGCGAGTCACTGAACAGGCCACACTAAACGAGTGTGAGGTGTAATCATATCCACCGTGGTTAAACACAGAGGGAGGGACGGATGGGAGGGAATATAAGCTAAATGGAATTGCTGAAAAAATGTCTCTATCTTTCTCCCTACTCTCTTTCCCCCTTGTTCTCTACTGCTCTCTCCTTCCTCCCTCCCTCAATCCATCCATCCCTCTGTCTCTGTCCCTCCCGCTCTCCTCTCTCCTCTCTCCTCTCTCCTCTCTCCTCTCTCCTCTCTCCTTCCTCCCTCCCTCAATCCATCCATCCCTCTCTCTATGTCCCTCCCGCTCTCTTCTCTCCTCTCTCCTCTCTCCTTCCTCCCTCCCTCAATCCATCCATCCCTCTCTCTCTGTCCCTCCCTCTCTCCTCTCTCCTCTCTCCTCTCTCCTCTCTCCTCTCTCCTTCCTCCCTCCCTCAATCCATCCATCCCTCTCTCTCTGTCCCTCCCGCTCTCCTCTCTCCTCTCTCCTCTCTCCTCTCTCCACTCTCCTCTCTCCTTCCTCCCTCCCTCAATCCATCCATCCCTCTCTCTCTGTCCCTCCCTCTCTCCTCTCTCCTCTCTCCTCTCTCCTCTCTCCTCTCTCCTTCCTCCCTCCCTCAATCCATCCATCCCTCTCTCTATGTCCCTCCCGCTCTCCTCTCTCCTCTCTCCTCTCTCCTTCCTCCCTCCCTCAATCCATCCATCCCTCTCTCTCTGTCCCTCCCGCTCTCCTCTCTCCTCTCTCCTCTCTCCTCTCTCCTCTCTCCTCTCTCCTTCCTCCCTCCCTCAATCCATCCATCCCTCTCTCTCTGTCCCTCCCGCTCTCCTCTCTCCTCTCTCCTCTCTCCTCTCTCCTCTCTCCTTCCTCCCTCCCTCAATCCATCCATCCCTCTCTCTCTGTCCCTCCCGCTCTCCTCTGTCCTCTCTCCCTCCCTCCCCCCTTTCTTTGTCGGAAATGATTGTGGCAACATCCTCCGCTACATTAGATAGGGAATGGTTCAGGTCTGTTTTCTCATGTCGAATGGTATTACTATTCATAGACAGCTTTAAATAAAACGCAGCAGATTAGATAGTCATCCAAAGGAGGGGGGAGGGGAGAGCAGGGAGGAGGAACGACGGGAAGAGAGATGGATTTCCCAAATAATGAGAGGTACAACAATGCTTGAAGACTGTGTGTGTCTGTTTGGGGGGGGGGGGGGGGCTATGTAGGTGAGTGCGTCAGTGAGTTGGTGTGTTTGTGAGTTGGTGTGTTTGTGAGTTGGTTTGTTTGTGAGTTGATTTGAGTGAAGGGCAAGGGAAGGATGTTTGATGCATTTGTGTATATTTGTGCATGTGTGTGTGCTTGCTTGTGTGAACGTGTTCCGTGTGTATGTGTGGGATATTACCACTTAGTTGTGTGTGTGTGTGTGTGTGTGTGTGTGTGTGTTTGCGGTTTTGTGTGCTCTCTATCTGTGTTATATGCTGGAGGTAGAGCTCAAGCGTTTATTAGCTAGCTCATGCACCCACTCACTTTTAAAAATATCTGCCACTCGCTCACACTGTTAGCAGCAATGAGAAAATAAGGATCTCCTCTACTGTGCAGCAAACAGCTCAATAAAACAATATGGATCTGCATCAAGGCTGGGGTGTCAGAGGGGACAAGATCCCAAACAACGCTAAGTTACCTTTAGTACACACACAATACAGTACAACTAGGAGTCACATATGCACTTTATTCAATTGGAGAATACGCCATGTGGTGAGACCTTCTCAACACATCTCTACTATGGTCTGTCTACACTGAGACCTTCTCAACACATCTCTACTATGGTCTGTCTACACTGAGACCTTCTCAACACATCTCTACTATGGTCTGTCTACACTGAAACCTCCTCAACACATCTCTACTGTGTTCTGTCTACACTGAGACCTTCTCAACACATCTCTACTATGGACTGTCTACACTGAAACCTCCTCAACACATCTCTACTATGTTATGTCTACACTGAGACCTTCTCAACACATCTCTACTATGGTCTGTCTACACTGAGACCTTCTCAACACATCTCTACTATGGTCTGTCTACACTGAGACCTTCTCAACACATCTCTACTATGGTCTGTCTACACTGAGACCTTCTCAACACATCTCTACTATGTTCTGTCTACACTGAGACCTTCTCAACACATCTCTACTATGGTCTGTCTACACTGACACCTCCTCAACACATCTCTACTATGGTCTGTCTACACTGACACCTCTTCAACACATCTCTACTATGTTCTGTCTACACTGAGACCTTCTCAACACATCTCCACTATGTTCTGTCTACACTGAGACCTTCTCAACACATCTCTACTATGGTCTGTCTACACTGAGACTTTCTCACCACATGGGCATCTCTACTTTTGACAGGGACCATGTTGTGTATTATATTCAGTCAATTCAGTGGCCACTCTGAGATTGGGTTTGATCCCCGATCGAGTCATACTAAAGACTCTAAAAATGGGTCCGATACCCCTCTCAAACTATCACAAACAATACTGATTTGGTTCTATGTGGCCATCATCGAGTCCATCCTCACCTCCTCAATCACTGTCTGATTCGGGAACGTGTCTGCCTGGTTAAAGAGCGAACTGTAACAGATTGTCCGGTCTGCTGAGAGGGTCATCGGCTGCCCCCTGCCCTCTATCGAGGTCCTGCATGACTCCAGGGCAAGGACGCGTTGCTGACCCCTTCGACCCCGGCTGCCCCCTCTTCTAAAGGTTCCCCTCTGGCAAACGGTTCAGGTCAATCACGACCAAAACTTCCCGCCACCTGAACAGTTCAATCCCCCGCGTCGTGGCCCTCACCAACCGGCCACCTGGTCCACGACGATCTCTTCATTCATGGACTATGCACTCTTCAATATTCATCGACGGACTTGCCCCCTGCAATTTCATAGAACTGCACATTGCACTCTGCACATCCTGTGCATCCTGCACCTGCCTTATGCCCTCTGCCACAGACTGACCCTTACATATACACTGGTATATATATTTCCCCCATTGCAGATCATCCTGTAATTTGAGCGGAGTTTCTAGTGTTTCTAGTGAAGTCTGTGGTTTTTAGCTTGGTGTTCACTGTGTGCATAATGTATGTGGATTGTGTAAATGCTACATCTATATATCTTGTCTGTATATTCTGTTTATGGTGGCAGCACCATTTCACCAATTCAAATTCCAGAACCTGCAAATGTTTTTGAAGAATAAAGGTGATTCTTATTCTGAATCTCTGCTTGGCATTCAGCATTAAGGAGATGTATTGTCTGTGTGGCCCTGTGATAGACTGGGACGTACTTGTACACCTCACGGTACAGAAACGGGATAGGATCTTGTCGTTCTGGCTTGGACAAAGGCTTACTTACTTGGCTACATACGTTCAATACAGAAAACTCATGCAAAAAATCAAACACGCAATGTTGATGTTGTGATCACCATGCTCCTATTTACTGAGCCATTTGGAATAACATGCAGACCATACAGTGTATTGAGTTGCATTAGTAAAGGCCTACATTGGAGTTTTACCTTGTTCCATAACAGGAAACCAAGCTCCATTCTGCCTGTGCTCTCCCTCCTCTGGGTCTCAAACTGACACACCATGTTTTCCAATATACCTCTTATCCGTGGAAAAATAGAGAGAAAGAGAGAGAAAAGGAGAAAATAGATTTGATAAAGCCGTAAAATCCCTGTTTCCCTGTGTATTCTGGCAGGCTGGAGGTATGAATCGGGTTCCCACATTGTCTCATTATTCCGGAACGCTGGAATGCTCTGTGTATCGTTTGGCGTCCTGTGCCAGCATTCCCCAGGTGACACCATTCCGAGCTTGTGGTGACATTTATATAATTCTGTTGCTATTTTTCATCATTTGTTTGTTTTATTTCTTCTGGTGAGTTGCATGGGCCTGCAAACACATACAAACACACACACACACAAATACACAAACACTAGGTTTGTGAGTAGGGAATAGAGGGATTGCAGAACATCAAGGTTCTAGATTTTTTTAAACAGCAGCAACAGTAGAGAATTGCTACTGGGTTCTGAGGATACTGGAAGACTGGGGGAACATTCCTGATTGAATCTCGGCTTAAGTTACAGCATCTTAGAGCAGTATACACAGTGGATATACAATATACCTGCTCTTTCCATTTCCTATGATCCATGTAGATGAAGGGGAGGAGCCAGATTACAGATGAAGGGGAGGAGCCAGGTTACAGATGAAGGGGAGGAGCCAGGTTACAGATGAAGGGGAGGAGACAGGTTACAGATGAAGGGGAAGAGACAGGTTAAAGAAGGATGTTTAAGCTTTGAGACAAGTGAGGTATGAATTGTGTATGTGTGCCATTCAGAGGTTGAATGGGAAAGACAAAATATTTAAGTGCTTTTGAACAGGGTGCCAGGTGCACCGGTTTGAGTCAAGAACTGCAACGCTGCTGGTTTCCTAAAAATGATCCCCAAACCAAAGGACATCCAGCCAACTTAACACAACTGTGAGAAGCATTAGAGTAAGCATCATGGGCAAGCATCCCTGTGGAATGCTTTCGGCACCTTGTAGAGTCCATGCCCTGAAGAATTTAGGCTCTTTTGAGGGCAAAACGGGGAGGTGCAACTCAGTATTAGGAAGGTGTTTGTTTCTAACGGTTGGTAAACTCTGTGTATAGCAGCAACTTAAATGAACACCTTTCATATACGCATCTTGCACAGTAAGGGTTTTTCACTGATGTTTTATTTACAACTATACATGTTAAGTAAACATTGTCAGTCAATGGTTTTCTATCTCTCATCCCTCTTCCTCCGTCTCTCTCCTCTCTCACTCCAACCTATTTCTCCTCCACCTATATCCTCCCTCATTCATTCTGTGAAGCACCAGTCAAATTGATTTTGCTGCTGAGCTAAGGAGGCCAATCAACACACATATTGTGTCTCCCTCTCTGCCCCTGGCGCTCCTTCTCTCCTCTCCATCTCCCTCTCATCATCGCTCCCTCTCATCATCTCGCTCTCTCTCTCTCTCTCTCTCTCTCTCTCTCTCTTACTCTCTCTCTCTCTCCTCCCTCTTTATCCCCCCCACCTCCCCTCCCTACTCTCCATACTCAGGGCTATTCATCTGCCAAGCAGCAGTGTGTGTGTCTTTTGAGACTTGCATTGTGTGTGCATCAGTGAAAACACTCTGTCATTGTTTACGGCGGTAATGCAGGAGGCTCTGTAGTTAGTTGGAACGGAGTCATAAAGTCTACAGGAAGTGCAATGGATCGATGGGCGCCAATATAACGCAATTTAATGGCTGTCGGGTGTGTGTGTGTGTGTGTGTGTGTGTGTGTGTGTGTGTGTGTGTGTGTGTGTGTGTGTGTGTGTGTGTGTTAAGGTTTAAGAGAGTGTGAAGTGTGTCTGGGAGTGGGACTATTATGGGATTACAAGCAGACCTCTGTCGCTAACCAAATCTCTTCTCCACCTCACATCGATTGCTCCTCAGGGGAGAAGAGGAAGGAGGAGAGGACGAAGGGTGGAGAGACTGAAGAGGAAGGAGGAGAGGACGGAGGGTGGAGAGACTGAAGAGGAAGGAAGAGAGGACGAAGGGTGGAGAGACTGAAGAGGATGGGGGAGAGGACGAAGGGTGGAGAGACTGAAGAGGATGGGGAGAGGACGAAGGGTGGAGAGACTGAAGAGGAAGGAGGAGAGGATGAAGGGTGGAGAGACTGAAGAGGATGGGGAGAGGACAAAGGGTGGAGAGACTGAAGAGGATGGGGAGAGGATGAAGGGTGGAGAGACTGAAGAGGAAGGAGGAGAGGATGAAGGGTGGAGAGACTGAAGAGGATGGGGGAGAGGACGAAGGGTGGAGAGACTGAAGAGGATGGGGAGAGGACGAAGGGTGGAGAGACTGAAGAGGAAGGAGGAGAGGATGAAGGGTGGAGAGACTGAAGAGGATGGGGAGAGGACAAAGGGTGGAGAGACTGAAGAGGAAGGAGGAGAGGATGAAGGGTGGAGAGACTGAAGAGGATGGGGGAGAGGATGAAGGTTGGAGAGACTGAAGAGGATGGGGGAGAGGACGAAGGGTGGAGAGACTGAAGAGGAAGGAGGAGAGGATGAATACAAATGAGGAAGAGAGGATGGTACAAATCATTCCTTAAGTGCTAGACCTCAGCTGAATCTGGTAATGAATGGTGTGGCTGTTGAACAAGTTGAGGAGACTAAATTACTTGGCGTTACCTTTCAATGGTTGTAAAGATGGGGAGAGGTCTAGCAGTAATAAAGAGATGCACTGCTTTACTGACAACTCACTCCCCCCAAAAAAAGGCCGTTCTGCAGGCTCTAGTTTTGTCTAATCTTGATTATTGCCCAGTCGTGTGGTTCAGTGCTGCAAGGAAAGACCTAGCTAAGCTGCAGCTGGCCCAGAACAGAGAAGCACGTCTTGCTCTTCTTTGTAATCAGAGGGCGATATAAATACAGTCTCTCTTGGCTAACAGTTGAGGAGAGACTGACTGCATCACTTCTTCTTTTTATAAGAAACATTAATGTGTTGAAAATCCCAAATTGTTTGCATAGTCAACTTACACACAGCTATGACACACACTTACCCCACCAGACATGCCACCAGGGGTCTTTTCACATTCCCCAAATCCAGAACAAATTCAAGAAAGTCTACAGTATTATATTGAGCCTTATTGCATGGAACTTCCTTCCATCTCATATTGCTCAAATAAACAGCAAACCTGGTTTAAAAAAAAAGAGATGAAGCAACACCTCACGGCACAACACCTCTCCCCTATTTGAACCTAGATAGTTTGTGTATGCATTGATATGTAGGCTACGTGTGCCTTTTCAAAAAATGAATGGAGGGAGGGTACTGCTGGGTAGGGAATGGGTGGGGGAAGAAAGGTGGGTGGTCTCCTAATGTGATTTCTCACTATTCTTCTACAATGTAAAAATAGTAAAAATAAAGAAAAATACTGGAATGAGTAGGTGTTTTAAAACTTTTGACTGTTACGGTGTATATCTGCACTAACGTTCAAAAGTTTGGTGTCACTTTGAAATGTCCTTGTTTTCCATGAAAACATACATGAAATGAGTTACAAAATGATTAGGAAATATAGTCAAGACATTGACAAGGTTATAAATAATGACTTTTAAATGAAATAAGAATTGTGTCCTTTAAACTTTGCTTTTGTCAAAGAATCCTCCATTTCCATAAATTACGGCCTTGCAGACCCTTGGAATTCTAGTTGTCAATTTGTTGAGGTAATCTGAAGAGATTTCACCCCATGCTTCCTGAAGCACCTCCCACAAGTTGGATTGGCTTGTTGGGCACTTCTTACTTACCATACGGTCAAGCTGCTCCCACAACAGCTCAATAGGGTTGAGATCCGGTGACTGTGCTGGCCACTCCATTACAGACAGAATACCAGCTGACTGCTTATTCCCTAAATAGTTCTTGCACAGTTTGGAGATGTGCTTTGGGTCATTGTCCTACTGTAGGAGGAAATTGGCTCCAATTAAGCGCCATCCACAGGGTATGGCATGGCGTTGCAAATGGAGTGATAGCCTTCCTTCCTTCTTCAAGATCCCTTTTACCCAGTACAAATCTCCCACTTTACCACCACCAAAGCACCCCACGACCATCATATTGCCTCCACCATGCTTGACAGATGACGTTGAGACTGGTGTTTTGCGGGTACTATTTAATGAAGCTGCCAGTTTGGACTTGTGAGGCATCTGTTTCTCAAACTACACACTCCTCTTGTCCTCTTGCTCAGTTGTGCACTGAGGCCTGCCACTCCTCTTGTCCTCTTGCTCAGTTGTGCACCGGGGCCTCCCACTCCTCTTTCTATTCTGGTTAGAGCCAGTTTGCACTGTTCTGTGAAGGGAGTAGTACACTGCGTTGTACAAGATCTTCAGTTTCTTGGCAATTTCTCGCATGTTTCTGGCCATTTTGAACCTGCAATCGAACCCACAAATGCTGATGCTCCAGATACTCAACTATTCTAAAGGCCAGTTGTATTGCTTTTTTAATCAGAACAACAGTTTTCAGCTGTGCTAACATAATTGCAAAAGGGTTTTCTAATGATTAATTAGCTTTTTAAAAATATAAACTTGGATTAGCTAACACTACATGCCATTGGAACACAGGAGTGATGGTTGCTGATAATGGGCCTCTGTACACCTATGGAGATATTTCATTAAAAAATCTGCTGTTTCCAGCTACAATAGTCATTTACAACATTAACAATATCTACACTTTATTTCTGATCAATTTGATTTTATTTTAATAGACAAAAATAAAGACATTTCTAAGTGACCCCACACTTTTGAACGGTAGGGCATCTATATATATACATAAAGTACCAGTCAAAAGTTTGGACTCACCTACTCATTCAATGTTTTTTCTTTAATTCTACTATTTTCAACATTGTAGTATAATAGTGAAGACATAAACACTTTGAAAAAACACACATGGAATCATGTAGTAACCAAAATTTGAGATTCTTCAAAGAAGCCACCGTTTGGCTTGATGAAAGCTTGGCACACTTTTGGCATTCTGTCAACCAGATTTATGAGGTAGTCACCTGGAATGCATTTCAACTAACAGGTGTGCCTTGTTAAAGGTTCATTTGTGGAATTTCTTTCCTTCTTAATGCATTTGAGCCAATCAGTTGTGACAAGGTAGGGGTGGCATAGAGAATATAGCCCTATTTGGTAAAAAACCAAGTCCATATTATGGCAAGAGCAGCTAAAATAAGCAAAGCGAAATGACAGTCCATCATTACTTTAAGACATGAAGGTCAGTCAATGTGAAAAATATGGAATATTTCAAGAACTTTGAAAGTTTCTTCAAGTGCAGTCGCAAAAACCATCATTATTTTAAAACATGAAGGTCAGTCAATCTGGAACATTTGAGGAACTTTGAAATATTCTTCAATTGCAGTCGCAAAAACCATCAAGCGCTTTGATGAAACTGGTTCTCATGAGGAACGCCAACGGAAAGGAAAACCCAGACTTACTTCTGCTGCAGAGGATAAGTTCATTAGAGTTACCAGCCTCTGAAATTGCAGCCCAAATAAACTCTTCACAGAGTTCAAGTAACAGACACATCTCAACATCAATTGTTCAGAGGAGACTGCGTGAATCAGGACTTCATGGTCGAGTTGCTGCAAAGAAGGACACCAATAAGAAGAAGAGACTTGCTTGGGCCAAGTAACACAAGCAATGGACATGAGACAGGTGGAAATCTGTTCTTTGGTCTGATGAGTCCAACTTTGAGTTCCAAAGCCATGTCATTGAGAGATGCAGAGTAGGTGAACAGATGATCTCTGCATTTGTAGTTCCCACAGTGAAGCATAGAGGAGAAGGTGTGATGGTTTGGGGGTGCTTTGCTGGTGACACTGTCAGTGATTTATTTATAATTCAAGGCACACTTAACCAGCATGGCTAATACAGCATTCTGCAGCGATGCGCGATTCTGTCTGGTTAGTGGGACTATCTGTTATTATCTATGCATAGTCACTTTAATAATTGTACCTACAGGTACATATTACCTCAATTACCTCGACTAACCGGTAACCCCGCACATTGACTATGTACCGATACCCCTTGTAAATAGCATCACTTTTGTTATCGGTAATTATTTTGTACTTTTATTTCTTACTTTATTTTCTTAAAACTGCATTGTATGTTAAAGTCTTGTTAGTAAGCATTTCACTGTTATTTCTACACCTGTTGTATTCGGCCCATGTGACTAATAAAGTTGGCTTTGATTCACCGTTATTCTACAATGTATGTTATTCTACAAATAAAGAAAAACCCTTGAATGAGTAGGTGTGTCCAATCTTTTGACTGTTACTGTGTGTGTGTGTGTGTGTGTGTGTGTGTGTGTGTGTGTGTGTGTGTGTGTGTGTGTGTGTGTGTGTGTGTGTGTGTGTGTGTGTGTGTGTGTGTGTGTGTGTGTGTGTGTGTGTGTGTGTAGGTGTGTAGGTGTGTGTGTGTGTGTGTGTACACAGCCCTGGTTAATATTGCCAAATTGTGACCTTTAATTGGTCAGACCAGGAGTACAATCAGTCATTAAGACTGATCCACATGGAAATACCTGGATGTCCATCACATGGTTGTCTATCAAATGGTTGTCCATCACATGGTCATCTATCACAAGGTTGTCCATCACATGGTCATTCATCACACGTTCGTCCATCACATGGTCGTCAATCATATGGTCGTCCATCACATGGTCGTCCATCACATGGTCGTCCATCACATGTTCGTCCATCACATGGTCGTCCATCAAATGGTCGTCCATCACATTGTCGTCTATCACATGGTAGTCCATCACATGGTCATCCATCAAATGGTCGTCCATCACATGGTCATCCATCACATGGTCATCCATCACATGGTAGTCCATCACATGGTCGTCCATCACATGGTTGTCCATAACAAGGTCGTCCATCACATGGTCGTCCATCACATGGTCGTCCATCACATGGTCGTCCATCACATTGTCGTCTATCACATGGTAGTTCTTCACATGGTTGTCCATCACATGGTCGTCCATCACATGGTCGTCCATCACATGGTCGTCCATCACATGGTCATCCATCACATGGTCATCCATCACATGGTTGTCCATAACAAGGTCGTCCATGACATGGTCAGTTATCACAAGGTCATCTATCACATGGTAATGACACCATCCATCTAAAAGAGTTATCCAATGATACCCCCTTCTTTAATTATTCTGGGAGGAAATATAATAGAATCTTCTCAGAGGAATGTAATCAACAAGGAAGTGTTGTCAGTAGAGGGCTGAGGTTTAGGGTTCTCCCTTGTGGTTCACCACATTGCCTGTCATCTGTGGAAGGACTGTCAGGGGTCAGGATTTGGGAGGATTTGGTGTTTGGGGCTGTGTCATATTGTGAGACACTATCCTCCTCATGGTGGGTTTTAGGAAAAATGCCGATAACAGAGTTTACTGGCAGGACCATTTCTCTCTCTACTGGTTCATAATGATAAAGGACTGCTTAGCACTGTTACAGTTTGGCAAAAAAGTATTTAGTCAGCAAGTTCTCCCACTTAAAAAGACGAGAGAGGCCTGTAATTTTCATCATAGGTACACTTCAACTATGACAGACAAAATGAGAATTTTTTTCTCCAGAAAATCACATTGTAGGATTTTTAATGAATTGATTTGCAAATTATGGTGGAAAATAAGTATTTGGTCACCTACAAACAAGCAAGAATTCTGGCTCTCACAGACCTGTAACTTCTTCTTTAAGGCTCCTCTGTCCTCCACTCGTTACCTGTATTAATGGCACCTGTTTGAACTTGTTATCAGTATAACAGACACCTGTCCACAACCTCAAACAGTCACACTCCAAACTCCACTATGGCAAAGACCAAAGATCTATCAAAATTGTAGACCTGCACCAGGCTGGGAAGACTGAATCTGCAATAGGTAAGCAGCTTGGTTTGAAGAAATCAACTGTGGGAACAATTATTAGGAAATGGAAGACATACAAGACCACTGATAATCTCCCTCGATCTGGGGATCCACGCAAGATCGCATCCCGTGGGGTCAAAATGATCACAAGAACGGTGAGCAAAAATCCAAGAACCACACGGGCGACCTAGTGAATGACCTGCAGAGAGCTGGGACCAAAGTAACAAAGCCTACCATCAGTAACACACTACGCCGCCAGGTACTCAAATCCTGCAGTGCCAGACGTGTCCCCCTGCTTAAGCCAGTACATGTCCAGGCCCGTCTGAAGTTTGCTAGAGAGCATTTGGATGATCCAGAAGAAGATTGGGAGAATGTCATATGGTCAGATGAAACCAAAATATAACTTTTTGGTAAAAACTCAACTCGTCATGTTTGGAGGACATAGAATGCTGAGTTGCATCCAAAGAACACGACACCTACTGTGAAGCATGGGGGTGGAAACATCTTTGGGGCTGATTTTCTGCAAAGGGACCAGAACGACCGATCCGTGTAAAGGAAAGAATGAATGGGGCCATGTATTGTGAGATTTTAAATGAAAACCTCCTTCCATCAGCAAGGGCATTGAAGATGAAACGTGGCAGGGTCTTTCAGCATGACAATGATCCCAAACACACCACCCAGGCAACGAAGTAGTGGCTTCGTAAGAGGAATTTCAAGGTCCTGGAGTGGCCTAGCCAGTCTCCAGATCTCAACCCCATAGAAAATCTTTGGAGGGAGTTGAAAGTCCATGTTGCCCAGCAACAGCCCCAAAACATCACTGTTCTAGAGGACATCTGCATGGAGGAATGGGCCAAAATACCAGCAACAGTGTGTGAAAACCTTGTGAACACTTACAGAAAACGTTTGACCTCTGTCATTGCCAACAAAGGGTATATAACAAAGTATTGAGATAAACTTTTGTTATTGACCAAATACTTAGTTTCCACCATAATTTGCAAATTAATTCATAAAAAATCCTACAATGTGATTTTCTGGATTTATTTTTCTGATTTTGTCTGTCATAGTTGAAGTGTACCTATGATGAAAATTACAGGCCTCTCTCATCTTTTTAAGTGGGAGAACTTGCACAATTGGTGGCTGACTAAATACTTTTTTGCCCCACTGTATATCCCACAGAACAAAGATAGCAAAACTATCTCTCCTGACTACAATAGCTGTTGTGTAGGTTGAGTAAGGAATGATCAATGAGGGGCTATGTGCTCTATGGAATATAATAAATAACGTGGAAGGTGTGTTCCACAACGCGCATAGAGCCCCCGAGTTGATTATCCCTTTTAAGCCATGGCTATAATTTAACACATTTGCTGGTAGAAATGAGTTCAACATATATTTAAGTAGTGGGCAAATTTGATTAGATAGCGACAGTAGTTGCCATGGTAACCAGACAAACAGACTTGCTGGTTTACCTAACCAAAGCGTCAGTCTGAGCTTGCCTTGAAAATCTAATTCAACAATGCCCATAATGCTTTGAAATTGACTTTTGCTTTAAAAAGCAGCACAAACAGAACATGTAAGAATGAACTATAGCCATTGAAGTCTACCTTGCTGATATACTGTGTGTTATAGGGAAATAATGCACACTCTAGAACGCCCTTCAAGTCAATCAGAAACAAGTATTCAACATCGACATGGTATATTTAAGCAATAAGGCCCAATGGGGTTTGGTATATAGCCAATATACCACGGCTGGGGGTTGTTCTTGTACGACACAACGTGGAGTGCCTGGATACAGCCCTTAGCCGTGGAATATTGGCCATATTCCACAAACTCCGAGATGCCTTACAGCTATTATAAACTCGTTAACAGCGTAATTAGAACAGTCAAAATACGTGTGTTTTTCATACCCTTGATATACAGTCTTATCTACCACGGCTGTCAGCCAATCAGCGTTCAGGGCTCGAACCACCCAGTTTATAATACAGTGTAAATCTACTACTACTGTGTGGGTTGCCACTAGGAACAAGCAGAACTGGTGTCGTCACTATCATACTAGCACGGTCGACTTAACTAATCAAGAGAATGGTAAGTCTAGCTTCATGATGATTAACATTAGTTTGGATTCCACTGGTGATATTTTTCATGTCAGATCATTTCAGTAAGCATGGTTCAATTCTATCTCTGCATCATCCTTCTACTCTTGGTTTTGACCCCAATAAACATGTCTGAGGCATTAAACTAGCCCCAAGCTATAAAAGACCCAGCTAGAATCCTTCCCTTCCTTCTCCCCATCTGTATAATTACGTTATTCCCCTCTCTTCAGAGGAAGTTTATATGAGACTTGATGAGTGAATGTCATTAAGGTCTGTTAAATAGTCAGACCAGAACAGTCTGGTTTATCTGTCCCTGCACATGGGCCGGAGCCACACAGGGCCACGCTAGGAACTGCTGTTTTTGAAATGAGGAATGATGGGCAATGTTGTGTTCTTAACGAGGCTAGTTAAATGCCTTGGACATGTTTTACTGGTGATACCACTGTTCTACAGGGTGTAACTTTTAGGGAACATGAGCTGCGGCAGATAAAGCCAGTGAGTAATATTTTTACATCGTTTTTTGACTACGTGACTCAATTGCTTGACTGTGTTTTTTGTTCCTCCAGGGGAGTTAAAATAATAAAAGTCTGGCGCTCTTAGTAATCACGTTCTGCAAATTGAAAATGGTTTGAACACTTCAATGATGATCAGGAATGAACTGGACAGTACTGTGTTTGACCAATTACATGTTAATGGAGCTAGTGGCGGACATGTAGCCAAATAGTTGTAGGCTGGGTTTATTTGGGGCCAGTTTCAAACTCTTATGTTTTGTGAAACATAAATAATGTGAAGTAGATTTTTTTTTTGTCATATACCAACTCCCCTGAGACAGGCCACAGCCAAGGTCTGCCGTTATCAAATGCAATTCTTGAGAAATGAGGGTTTAGTGCCTTACTCAAGCACACATAAACAGATTTTTCCCCTTGTCAGCTCTGAGATTCAAACTAACAACTTTTTGGTTACTGGTCCAAAGCTTTAGAGGCTAGACTACCTGCCACCGTACATAATGGTAATGGTTAAACCATAGCAGTGTGATGAAGTCATGCCTGTGCCTATTAACCTCAGCCGTAAACACAAGTCTAACACTGACCATGAGATACTGTATGTTCCATGTGCATAGAGCCGCGCATCCTAGTGTCATGTAGACCAAGGGCTATAAACTACAAGGTTAATGTCAATCATGTGGATGCACACACACGTGAATACACACACACACGTACACACACATATGAACACATACACTTGAGCACACACAAACACACACATCCACAGCAGGAGTATAAACTACAGACTGATATCGACTCACGCCTACTAAATCCATCTGAGGAGGAGACATCTCATTTCCAGAACCCTTAAATCTCTTGGTTTGTGTTTGTGTGTGTGTGTGTGTGTGTGTGTGTGTGTGTGTGTGTGTGTGTGTGTGTGTGTGTGTGTGTGTGTGTGTGTGTGCGTGCGTGCGTGCGTGCGTGCGTGCGTGTTCCTACAACCCAAAGTCATGTTTCGCTGCTTGTCTGAGCTAGGGTATAAATTATGCTAATGTTGCCATTATTCATCAGTGATAACCATCTTAAGCGCATTACGCAATGTGTCGGGCAAGGGGGATATATCGCCTGCAACAAGTTCCCATAGTTTCACTTTGAAATTCGATGTATTATGGATGAACGTCTATTTGTGACTCATTAATTCTGCATGGTTACAGGGTTAATTCTGCATGGTTACAGGGTTAATTCTGAATGGTTACAGGGTTAATTCTGCATGGTTACAGGGTTAATTCTGAATGGTTACAGGGTTAATTCTGCATGGTTACAGGGTTAATTCTGCATGGTTACAGGGTTAATTCTGCATGGTTACAGGGTTAATTCTGCATGGTTACAGGGTTAATTCTGAATGGTTACAGGGTTAATTCTGCATGGTTACAGGGTTAATTCTGAATGGTTACAGGGTTAATTCTGCATGGTTACAGGGTTAAATCTGCATGGTTACAGGGTTAATTATGCATGGTTACAGGGTTAATTCTGCATGGTTACAGGGTTAATTCTGAATGGTTACAGGGTTAATTCTGCATGGTTACAGGGTTAAATCTGCATGGTTACAGGGTTAATTCTGCATGGTTACAGGGTTAAATCTGCATGGTTACAGGGTTAGTTATGTATGGTTACAGGGTTAATTCTGAATGGTTACAGGGTTAATTCTGCATGGTTACAGGGTTAAATCTGCATGGTTACAGGGTTAATTATGTATGGTTACAGGGTTAGAACATAAACATCTCAAAGGGTTAAGTTTAGGTATTAATTCAGAGTGGTTAAATGTAGGGCTATGGTTTGGGGAAGGCTAATTAAAAACAATGAGCTGTTTCCATCAAGTAGCTTCTCTCGGCTTGCTAGATTATTGTGAACTATGGTTGCACTGTGGTCAGAGGTCAGAGGTCAGAGCAGCACGCTTCACATCCGAGTGTCATTTTGAGCCAGTGCTAGGCAACTGGGGGGGTGAGCGCCAAGGAAAGCATATATTGACATTCTCAGGACCTTTTCAAACGTCTGAAGTCGAAGTCTATTTCTAATGATCGTGATATATAGCATGGTCTTGACCTGTCATACACACATGAACACACACGTACTTTGGCCAGTCATCTGGGGCTAAATTCATAGCCAGTGATGACAGAATTCCCAATGTTCCAAAGCTCCCACCAGGGATTCCCATGCTGACTGAATGACAGGTGGGAAAATTGGGCACTAAATCAATACTCAATTATTCATGTCTGCCTGTACACTGTGTCGGCTAGTGATACCTTAGTCACTGAACCAGGCAGTGATCTTAACTGGGCAGTGATCTGACTGCCACACATCTGGTCATATATCACATGGCTACAGATGTCAGATCTTAACTTGATCACTCTTTTGTCGGAGAGAATTTGAATCAGGAAATTCAATTGATCCTCGTGAGTCCCTAAAAAAGAGCAGTTCTCTTTCACTCCATGTTGGGGCTGTCGAGTCATTGGGATCAGGGCTTGCTAAGAAAATAATTTTCTCTCTGTCACTCGCTCAAACGCTAGACCTAGGTTCTAATGATCACGTCGGACACTTTTTGGATAACATAAATAGGAAACAAAGAAAATAATACAATAGATTACGCCAACATTAGTTTCCATTCATACAAACTGTTAGGTAAATACCCACAGTACATTTGTCGTGGTAAACTATGAAATCATTTCCTTCTATTGTACAGAATGCGTCAAATAGATAAATCCCCCATAGTCTGTTAAAGAAGGACTAAGTCATTTGAGTACAATACCAACCAGAGGGCCAACATATTTTCAAAGACTTTGGTTGCAAGCTAAGGTAACACTGACGTCCTCTTTTAATAATTTAAAAGGGAGTGGTAATGAGGTTACCAATAATGTTATCAATTGATGGTTTGATGAAATCTAGTGCCATCGATGTTGGAAATATGCCCCTTGTTATTTGATGATATTCCAATAGGCTGAATTACAATACTTGTCTTTCATAAAATGGTCAGATATGCATTTTTCTGCAGGTTCAGGATTTGTTGTTGGCATGCTTAAGTTTGCTAATCTTGCCAGTGAAAAAATAATTGCATTAGTTGGCAATGTCAGTGGGTTTTATGGCAAATGAGCAATCTGATTCAATGAATGATGGAGCCAAGTTTGCCTTTTTGACGAAAATGTTGTTTAACATGCTGCAAAGCTGTTTACTACCATTCCTTATATCATTTATCTTTGTTTCATAGGAAAGTTTATTATTCTTTTTGTTCAGTTTAGTCACATGATTTCTCAATTTATAGTATGTTTTCCAACCTTCTGTGCAACCAGACTTATTTGCATTACCTCCGACTCATTCCTGTTAACCATACAAGTTTTCAGTTCCTCATCAATCCACATGGATGTAACCGTTTTTACAGTGTATGGCCATATAAACTGTTAAATCTATGTGGGTTGACAAGGCATTGACAAATTGTATGGCATGGGTGCATTCTGATTAGTAACTGGAATAAAGTGCTTTTGAAAAGTATTCCAACCCCTTGACTTTTTCCCATTTTGTCACGTCACAACCTTATTCTAAAATTGATTAAATAGTTTTTTTCCCTCTCATCAATCTACACACAAAACCCCATAATGACAAAGAAAAACTGTTTTTTAGAAAGTTTTGCAAATGTATTGAACATAAAAAAGTGTTCAGACCCTTTACTCAGTACTTTGTTGAAGCACCTACGGTAGCAATTACAGTCTAAGGCTTCTTGGGTATGACGCTACAAGCTTTGCACATCTGTATTTGGGAAGTTTCTCCCATTCTTCTCAACAGATCCTCTGAAGCTCTGTCAGGTTGAATGGGGAGCATCGCTGCACAGCTATTTTCCGGTTTCTCCAGAGATATTTGATCGGGTTCATGTCCAGGCTCTGGCTGGGCCTCTCAAGAACATTCAGAGATTTGTCCCCAAGCCACTCCTGAATTGTCTTGGCTGTGTGCTTAGGGTCGTTGTTCTGTTGGAATGTGAAACCCTCGCCGCATTCTGAGGTCCTGAGCACTCTGGAGCAGGTTTTCATCAAAGATCTCTCTGCACTTTGCTCTGTTCATCTATCTCTTGATCCTGACTATTCTCCTAGTCCCTGCTGCTGAAAATCATCCCCACAGCATGATGCTGCCACCACCATGCTTCATGTTAGGGATGGTGCCAGGTTTCCTTCAAACGTGACACTTGGCATTCAGGCCAAAGAGTTCAATCTTGGTTGCATCAGACCAGAGAATCTTGTTTCCTTTAGGTGCCTTTTGGCAAACTCCAAGTGGACTGTCATTTGCCTTTTACCGAAGAGTGGCTTCCATCTGGCCACTCTACCTTAAAAGCCTGATTGGTGGAGTGCTGCAGAGATGGTTGTCCTTCTGGAGGTTTCTCCCATCTCCACAGAGGAACTGCAGCTCTGTCACCGGGTTCTTGGTCACCTCACTGACCAAGGCCCTTTTCCCCTGATTGCTCAGTTTAGCCGGGTGGCCAGCTCTAGGAAGAGCCTTGGTGGTTCCAAACTTCTTCCATTTAAGAATGATGGAGGCCACTGTGTTCTTGGGGACCTTCAATGCTGCAGACATTTTTTGGTACCCTTCCCCAGAGCTGTGCCTCGACACAATCCTGTCTTGGAGCTCTATGGACTATTCTTTCGGCCTCTTGGCTTGTCTTTTGCTCTGACATGCACTGTCAACTGTGGGACCTTATATTGACAGGTGTGTGCCTTTCCAAATCATGTTCAATCAATTGAATTTACCACAGGTGGACTCCAATCAAGTTGTAGAAACATCTCAAGGATGATCAATGGAAACAGGATGCACCTGAGCTCAATTTTGAGTCTCATAGCAAAGGGTCTAAATACTTATGTAAATTTGTACCTGAGCTCAATTTCGAGTCTGATTACTTAGTAAACAAGGTTTTTGTTATTATTATTTTATTAAGTGCACAATATGTAAAAAAACATCTATTTTCGCTTTGTCGTTTGTGGTGTTGTGATGTCATTATAGGGTATTGTGATGTCATTATGGGGTATTGTGATGTCGTTATGTGGTATTGTGTATAGATTGATGAGGATTTTGTTTTTATTTAATCCATTTTAGAATAAGGCTGTACAGTAACAAAATGTGGAAAAAAGTCAAGGGGTCTGAATCCTTCCAGAATGCACTGTCAGCAATTTCATAAATGTGTCAAGTGCAGCGTCTGGTTGCTTCTCATTTCAGACCACAGACTAGCAAATATTATTTACATCTTTAGCATAAAAATCACTACAAAACTTTTTGTAAGTCCTCTTATACACTATATTAGGCCCAGCCTTTGGAACTTTCCTAGATATGGCTACAATAGTGAACAAAAATATGAACGCAACATGCAAGAATTTCAACTATCTTACTGAGTAACATTTCATAGAAGGAAATCAGTAAATGTATATGAATTAATTAGGCCCTAATCTATAGATTGGGAGGAAGGCCAAAATTAGATTTTCCCCACAAAAGGGCTTTATTACTGACAGAAACACTCCTCAGTTTCATCAGCTGTCCTGGTGGCTGGTCTCAGACGATCCTGCAGATGAAGAAGACGGATGTGAAGGTCCTGGGCTGCCTTGGTTACACACGGTCTGCGATTGTGAGGCCGGTTGAACGTATTGCCATATTCTCTAAGACAACTTTGGAGGCGGCTTACGGTAAAGAAATTAACATTCAATTATCTGGCAAAATCTCTGGTGAACAATCCTGCAGTCATTTTGCCAATTGCACGCTCCCTCAAAATGTAAGACATCTGTGGCATTGTGTTGTGTGAAAATAAGCTTTTTGTGCATATGGAACATTTCTGGGACCTTTTATTTCAGCTCAGGAAACATGGGACCAACACTTTACATGTTGCATTAATATTTGTGTTCATTATATATTATAATCACTTCATCTGATGGATTGTTATAGCAGATTTATGCAGCATTAGTAAAGACGTCATCAATATATGTGGATGATTTTATTCCTGTGTTGATTGTAAATACCCTGATAGGTTGGCAGATATCCTGAACCAGGTTGCAAGCACTGGTTAAAGTTGTAATTTTTTTCTTGAGTGGCTAGCATGATGAAAGCTAGTCAATATTTGGGTCACCAAGAAAATATACCTCACATACATTATCAAGCATTTCACACATTTTATCCAGATACTGACTGTTAGCACTTGGCGGTCTATCACAGCTTCCCACAGGAAAGGGTTTTAGGTGAGGCAGGTGAACCTGTAGTCATATTACTTCAACAGCATTTGACAAGAGATCATATCTAAACTTTACGGAATATGACCCTGAACATACACAGCCACACCTCCACCATTGGCATTCCTGTCTCTTCTGAAGATGTTGAAACCATGTATTGCCACCATTGTATCGTCATAGATATTATCTACTGTAAGTGAGTTTCAGAGATAGTCAGTGTATGAATGTTATCTGTTACTAGCAAGATATCGATTTAATGAACGCAGGCTATTTTTGGGCAATTTTCTGCAATTTTCTGGGATGCTTGCTGGTTTTCATTGTTTGGGCTATTGTTTTTATTGCTTTACTTATCAGAGGTAGACATAACAGTGCTATTTATGTTTGAGCTGAGGGCAAACCGCCTCAGTGCTAACGGCATAACTCAGGTTCATAGCTGCATGCTTACTACATACAGTAGCTGTATGATTGACAAAGGCATTCAGGGGAGTTACAGGGACATACAGTACATTAGGTTACTTACATTATGAATGCCAACGCCCCTGGGACAATGTACACTCTCTCTCTGTCACTGTCTCAGTTTAAGTTGTTTCTGTTTTAACCTTGTTACCACGTGGAATTAACCCTGTTAACCCTGTTAACGTGCACGCTCATCCATGAGTCAAAGGGCAGTGGGCCAGATTCAAACCCATGCCAACTAAGGGACATGTGTGTTGATGTCAGTGGCCAAAAGCCCTGGACTACAAAGGCAATGAGGAAACTAATACTTTATTCTGCCTATTGCTTGCCTTCAACATATAATAAAATTATTTATCTAAAAAAGATGTACATTTAGTAACATGCAAGTAGCCTACATAAGATACTATTTAGGAAGTGTATTGTATACAAACACTGCCTTCAGCTGCCCCCTGATGGCAATTCTAAATATTTCTTCCAACTTTCCTACTGTGACGAAAGGGGTCAAATTAATCTTTAGGGTTAGGGGTTTGGGGTTAAGATTAGGGTTAGGTTGAAGGGTTAGGTTAAGGTTTAGTGGTTAGGGAAATAGGATTTTGAATTGGAATCAATTGTTTGGACCCCACACGGATACTAAAACAAATATGTGTGTGCGTATGTGTGTGTGTGTGTGTGTGTGTGTGTGTGTGTGTGTGTGTGTGTGTGTGTGTGTGTGTGTGTGTGTGTGTGTGTGTGTGTGGCCCCAATGTCTCTAATCAGTGCCCTCTGTCTGGTCTTCCACTCTGAGGTAATGACAGTGGCGTGTGGACTGTCTCTGTCTCTTCCTGTTTGAAAAGATCAAATGCAAGCTTCCATCTCTCTCTCTCTCTCTCTCATTCTCTCTCTCTCCACCCCTCTCTCTCTCTCTCTCTCTCTCTCTCTCTCTCTCTCTCTCTCTCTCTCTCTCTCTCTCTCAGACACTGTGGATCTTTAAAAAAAAGGTCACTGTCTCAGTTTTTGATGCCACACAATTGTGTTTTGTGTCATCTGTTTGTTTCTATCCTTTTTTCTTTCAAGCCAGGAAAATGAGTATATGATCAGTGAAATGTCAGCCATGGAGTGTCCATTGATTGAACGGAAGAGATCGACTAAAGTGGACAAAGGGGAGGGAGGGGGATGGTTGTGCTTGTCTCCTGAGTTGTTTTAGCTCAATGCACAAGGACAATGCCTTTTATATAAGATATTGCATATTCCATGGCCAGTTAATAGTGAGCCTTCCCTGGTAAGTTTACAGCACTCTGTCAAACTAACTCTGTAACATGTTTCCCTCTGTGAATATGTATCATAAAATAAAATAAATGCTTTTATCTTACTTCAAAATGTAAACCACACAAACACATAAACACACAAACTCATAAACACACAAACACATAAACACACAGACACATAAACACACAAACATACACTATTTGGACCCTGCTGCTACTGTTTATTATCTATTCTGTTGCCTAGTCACTTTATCCCTACCTATATGTACATATCTACCTCAATTACCTCGTACCCCTGCACATCGGAACTCGCCTCTGGTACCCTCAGTTATCATTACTCATTGTGTATTTATTCCTCAAATGATTTTTTATAAATATATTTTTCTCTCTGCATTGTTGGGAAGGGCCAGTAAGTAAGCATTTCAATGTTAGTCTACACCTGTTTTTTTACGAAGCATGTGAGGGCTCTTCTTATAAACTATGGTACCAGTGAGGATTTCCTGCACTGGACAACTTGTTAAGTCATTGATAACAATCTGCCATTTTTTTCATGCCATTACATTACAGCCTGGTCTCATAACCTAGAGGTAATATAGTAAATGTAAATCCGGGACATGTACATTTGTAAAATATGTTAAGTTTGGAATGGTTACATAACACAGATGGTTAAACATTTTAGCTAACCCTTAACCCTAACCTTAAGCCTTTTAGCTAACCCTTCCCTTAACTATAACCTTAAGCCTTTTACCTACCCTCACCTTAACCCTAACCTTAAACCTTTAGCTAACCCTTCCCTAAACCCTAACCTTAAGCCTTTTACCTAACCCTTCCCTTAACCCTAACCTTAAGCCTTTTAGCTAACCCTTCCCCTTCCCCTAACCTTAAGCCTTTAGCTAACCCTTCACCCTAACCCTAACCCTAACCCTAACCCTTCACCCTAACCCTAACCTTAAGCCTTTTAGCTAACCCTTCCCCAAACCTTAACCTTAAACCTTTAGCTAACCCTTCTCCTAACCCTAACCTTAAACCTTTAGCTAACCCTTCTCCTAACCCTAACCTTAAACTTTGTATCTAAGCCTTCCCCTAACTTTAACAACTAACCTAACTCTGAAACTTAACCCTAACCCCTAGCCTAGATAACATTAGCAAGCTAGCTAAAGTTAGCCACCTAGCACCTAGCTAGAATTCGTAACATATCATACATTTTGCAAATTCAAAACATATTGTATATTTTGCAAAGTTGTAATATATTGTACGTTTTGCATATTTGTTAAATTTAATTTTTAACATATCATGTGAAATAGGTGATGGACATCCACAAATTAATACCTACAATACATGACCATTAGTATGTGGACACTATGATTCCAAAATCATAGGCATTAATATGAAGTTGGTCCTCCCTTTGCTACTATAACAGCCTCCACTCTTCTGGGAAGGTTTTCCACTAGATGTTGGAACATTGCTCCAGAGACTTGCTTCCATTCAGCCACAAGAGCATTAGTGAGGTCGGGCACTGATGTTGGGCAATTAGGCCTGGATCGCTTTCGGAGGTCCTATTCATCACAAATGTGTTCAATGGGGTTGAGGTCAGGGCTCTGTGCAGGTCAGTCAAGTTCTTCCACACTGATCTCGACAAATCATTTCTGTATAGACCTTGCTTTGTGCACGGGGGCATTGTCATGCTGAAACAGGAAAGGGCCTTCCCAAACTGTTAACACAAAGTTGGAACCACAGAATTGTCTAGAATGTCATTGTATGCTGTAGTGTTAAGATTTAATTTCACTGAAACTAAGGGGCCTAGCCTGAACCATGAAAAACAGCCCCAGACCATTATTTCTCCTCCACGAACCTTTACAGTTGGCACTATGCATTCAGGCAGGTAGTGTTCTCCTGGCATCCACCAAACCCAGATTAGTCTGTCGGACTGCCAGATGGTGAAGCGGGATTCATCACTCCAGATAACGTGTTTCCACTGCTCCAGAGTCCAATAGCGGCAAGCTTTACACCACTCCAGCCGACGCTTGGCATTGAGCAATGTGATCTTAGGCTTGAGCACGGCTACTCTGCCATGGATACCCTTTCATGAAGCTCCCGACGAACAGTTATTGCGCTGACTTTGCTTCCAGAGGCAGTTTGGAACTCGGTAGTGAGTGAGGACAGACGATTTTTACACTCTATGCGCTTCAGCAGTCGGTGGTCCCGTTCGTTGAGGTTGTGTGGCCTACAACGTCGCGACTGAGCCTTTGTTGCTCCTAGATGTTTCCACTTCACAATAACACCTCTAACAGTTGACCGGGGCAGCTCTAGCAGGGCAGACATTTTATGATCTGTCTTGTTGGAAAGGTGGCATTCTATGACTGTGCAACATTGCAAGTCACTGAGCTATTCAGTAAGGCCATTCTACTGCCAATGTTTGTCTATGGAGATTGCATGGCTGTGTTCTCAGTTTTGTACACCTGTCAGCAATGGTTGTGACTGAAATAGGCGAATCCACAAAATGTGAAAGGGTGTCCGCACTCTTTTGTATATACGCTGTTAGTGTACCATACGAACCATAATATATTATACTAAATGGAGTGTCTCGGATTTACGTACAGAATGATCTTAAATGCTCTGAGAACAGGTGTACATTAAGATAAAAGAGGGGATCTAGTAATCAATCATAATGTTTAAAACTTTTTCCTGTTTGGTGTCTTGACGGATTTGTCCAAAATCATGTGACATAAAACATGACTTATCTTTCCTTGTATTTATGGCAGTGTAAGTTGTCATTCTGTCCTTGTATTTATGGCAGTGTAAGTTGTCATTCTGTCCTTGTATTTATGGCAGTGTAAGTTGTCATTATATCATGTGTTAAGTATTAATCAGTTAAATTAGACATTAATCTTGATCCATGTAAGAAAATTGGAACCAACTGCCTGACATTTTGGTCTATAGAAATCTCAGAAATGCAATGTAACTAAGTAACATTTCGTGTCTCTTTAAGTTACTGGGTGAAAACAGTTTTCATAGGCACACAAATCAAAAATAATGCATGCGATTGCAAAATGTAATGCTTCTAACTGAAAGAATCACCTTACCTTGATACTTAAAACCTAAATCGAAACTATCATTAACGTGGTCCTTAAAAAATTATGCATAAACACTTGTTGGACGAGCATTTGGTGTCCAGCTGATTAGTTAAGCAGTGATACATATTTTCACACTACATCATCTGATCCAGGAAGGAATTTTCCAAATCACAGTCAAGTGATGAACAGCTGTTGTGATGCAGCATCAACACATGTGCTGGAAGAAAGGTGTTCACGAGGACCAGAATATTTACGTGTCTCAACTGTGAAGACAGTTGTGCCTGGATCCACGTTGGATCTAATATCCCAAGTGACTTGATGTTGATGCTGTCTGCTTGATTTACAGCAGGGTCTCCTTAGATTTAACCTAGGAAGCATCAAGACAATGTGTTCATGTTTTCATGTGGTTTTGTGCCTGGGATTGGACACCCCAGTCTACTGTGTAGGATAGACTATTGAGCAACACCCAAGGCTATTCCCAATAATTATTCGTCCTATATTGACAACAGATTACATAGCCTAGTGGGCTTATTCACTATATAACCTGATCATGAATAACATGACACATACATTTTAGTTCCATGTTACACCTGCAGTTTTAAACAATACAAGGAGCTTGAAGTAGCCTACTTGAACTTGAATTTGGAGCTCAGAAATTAAAGTACTGGAATGAGCCTATCTTGAAAATCATTCATTTTCTCAATTCGGTGTTTGAAAAGTCCTTATAATTATTGTAGCAAGTTCTCCTGCTCCCTCATAATTATCCTTGGTTCCATTTTGTATCCGTTTTTGTGAGAGATGTGGCTGCTTTTGTTCCCCGCTGCTTCAACTGAAGGGTGTTGCACTACTCTGTTGTGTCCTTATTATGAGGACGACAACATCTAATGTTGGCTTCAACTTGGCTTTACATACAAATCCTTCCATTTCAAAAATATACATGCTTTTAGGTCACTTTCTATTTATGAAAACAAATGGTGAGATTGAAAGGCGCTGCATGGTCAATCCGACTTCTGCATTGGCCATACAGCATCTACAGTGATATGACCTCTGCCTCAGACCACATTTTCGGATCAAGGATCAATTGGCTCTAATGCTACCACCATTCATGGTTTATTATGCGTCCTTGTGTTGGTCTCATGGACTACAGAAAAATTGCCATGCGTGCATTCAATCTATTAAATCAGGCAATGTCCACATTATTCTCACATATTTTATACCGAGCAAAAACATGAACGGAACATGTCAATTGTTGATCCCATGTTTCATGAGCTGAAATAAAACATCCCAGAAATGTTCCATACGCACAAAAAGCTTATTTCTCTAAAATGTTTGTGCACAAATCTGTTTACATCCCTATTAGTGAGCATTTCTCCTTCGCCAATGTAATTCATCCATCTGACAGGTGTGGCATATCAAGAAGGTGATCGAAAAGCATGATCATTACACAGGTGCACCTTGTGCTGGGGACAATAAAAGGCCACTTTAAAATGTGCATTTTTGTCACACAATGAGGGAGCGTGCAAGTGGCATGCTGACTGCAGGGATGTCCACCAGAACATGGAATGGAATAATAATTTGAATATCAATGCAATGTCAAGGTCTAAAAAAAAATATGAATCTTAAAGTGTTTAACGGCCTACTTTGTACACATTTTGCTTTTTGGGGGGGCGATGGTTCTATATTACGCCCTTGTATATGTACAATTAAATACATGACACAACTGTATAACAATGAGGTCCTTGAAAATTGCAATGAAGTGCTTAAAGTCCTTGAAAAGTCCTGATTTTGACTTGACAATGATCCCTACTTAAAGGATGTATAGGTCTAATCCTATGTTCTTGTATAGGAGGAGTTATGGGCCAATTTGCACATATAGTATTCACTTGTATTTCTCTAAGTACACATGTGGAACTGCATGAAAATTCTTTAAATGTTTGTTTCAAACCATTTAGGAATGTTGATCCAAATGTCACACATTGGCCCCATTATTCATAGAAAGTCCCACATACAGTATCCCTGTGTTCTCAGTATCCCTGTGTTCTCAGTATCCCTGTGTTCTCAGTATCCCTGTGACACCAACTAACAACACCAGTCGACCACATATTGCTCTGTCTGTGGCCTCTAGCCGACCAACAACCCCAGGCGAAACGTTGATTAATGTGCACTGTCCCTGTAAAAAATTAAATAAACTCAAACTAAACTCAAACAGTCAAATGTATCTGTGGCCTCTAGTCGAGAGTAATGAAAACGTTTGAATAACATAACCCTCTCTGTCTATTGAGACGATGAAAACGTTTTAGCAACATGGCCCCTCTCTGTGTATTACTGTGTGAAACAGGGGAGCTCGGCCAGAACATCTTCTGTGTTGCTCTCTGTTCATCAATGATTCAGGAGGCCGGAGACATATGAGCTCTTTAACAATTGAGCCAGTCTATTATTCATGTGTGTGAGTGTTTTAAAAGAAAGAGGAAGTAACGCAACAAATCTCGGATGATTTATCCTTCTTGACCTCTCCCTCGTCTAACCATCCCTCCTCCCTCCTTCTCCCCCTCCTTCTAAATTAAATATGTGACTCATTTCAGGAAACTAGGCATTTGTCGTGTGTCACTACATCACAGGAGAGCTATTTGAAGGTAACTTTAAAAGAAAATCTAAATGTGTTTTTTGGAAAAAATGCCTTCTGGAACATGTGACATTTCATGTGCCTCAATATCAAACTTGTATGCCACCTGTAGATACAAATACAATTGTTAAATTACGAGCCTAGTTGGTTTAAACACGGAAAAAGTGAGCAACCTTCCCGCTAGCCATGATTGGATGAGATAATGAGTTGGCTGGACATGCAGAGAGATGAATTTGGATTAGTTTGCCTTGTCTATAGCAGGAGCTGGTCAGTATGTGTAGGTACTCCTTTCTATTGTGGCTTTTCTGAAAGATATCAAGTAGTAGAACTGCGTAAGTGTTGCTCTCCACTTTCTGGAGGACCGAGTTTTGGAGTTAGAGTATGATAGCTAAGGAGATTTCTGCCATTTAATTGTGAATATGCAGATGGGGTAGAAGTCGAAAAGAGAACACACAGAATGATGCTGTATAAAACACCTGTCTTTGGATTACATATTCAAATTAAGGGCAACCATGGCATCCGTGTCAGAGATGGATAAGCGTCCATCGATGCATACGAGTAACATAGTCTAGCTAGATACATTTTCAGATATTGCACGTTTCTAATTTTGTTAGAAAGTTGTTTTCATTACAAGTTAAAGTGTACTGTTAGCTAGCTCGCTAACAGTAGTAATATTATATGTAGTTCAGAGCCATTTGCATTGCTAGTTATAGATTAATGTTAGCTAGCTAACATTGAACCTGGTTGGTTATCTACCTGCAGATCCATGCGATGTAGCAATGTTATGAGTTGGGATTACGGTTGTGTTTAGCTAGCTGGTTACATGTCTAAACAAAATACTTCACTACGCAGGTAACTATTTCAATTCATATTCATGATGTCACTGCGACAACTGACTATTAACTTAGCTGGTAAATTCGCTCTGGCTATCTATTCCAATTTCAGAGCACTCTCGTCTGAGTGTGCCAGAGCACAGAATAACTGACAAATTTATGAACGCTGTTGAATATATCCGGTGTCAGTAAACATTGGCATAAAAGCGTAATTAAATTGTTGCCAGCAGCACAGTTGCAATCACAAAAGCTCTGGATAACATACACACAGCCTAACCAGCTCTGCTAGGGTGAGTAAAATGGTCAGAGTGAGCTGTTCTCTCATCTGTGTCTGGAAGTAGCTAGAAAGTTAGCCAATGTTAGCCAGTTAGCTTGGGAGCTTGAATTCTGTTGTTAAGTCAGAACACTCGGATCAACCCTACTCCTTGGCCAGAGCGTACATTGTGCGCTCTGAACGCTCCAAGAGCGAAACTCTCTGAATTTATGAACAGACAATCTGACAACTGAGTTTACAAATGCCCAGAGCACACTCTGGCACTCCAGATTCAATTTACGAACACACCCGTCATATAAGCCTGCCTTTGGTTTTGAAATCTTTGGTTGTTTAGTACATTGCCTCACATGTGTTTCCTTAAAGAGATGGGTGGGGGTAAAGCTTAAGAGGTTGTGAATTATGTTAAATGAGTGTAGATAAATATGAGCTTTCCAGTAGGTACCAAAACAATGAACATTCATTTTATAAAAAGGGAGGTTCCAAGTTTATCAACCTTCAAAGCATAATTGCTTTCCCATTGTTTCTCAACTGTAGTGTATTATATAGCATTTTCTAGCGCTGAGTCTCTGCTTTTATCCAATGTAAAAACACAATTTCAAATTTTGCTACATAAGACCAATTCGGGCCGGTCGGTCACACATGAGGTGTACTGCTGGGAGCAGAAGATGGCTGGTGTCATTAACATCATTGATCTCATTGAGCTATCTCTCTCCATCAGCTCTCTCTCCATCAGCTCTCTCTCATCATCTCTCTCCATCAGCTCTCTCTCCATCAGCTCTCTCATCATCTCTCTCTCCATCAGCACTCTCCATCAGCTTTCTCTATCCATAAGCACTTTCTCTCTATCAGCTCTCTCTCAATCATCTCTCTCCATCATATATTTTTCCATCAATTCTCTCTCTATCAGCTCTCTCCATCAACTCCTTCCATCAGCACGTTCTCTCCATCAGCTCTCTTTATCCATCAGGTCTCTCACTCCAACAGCTATCTTTCAAATCAAATAAATGTATTTGTCACATGTGCCGAATACAACAGGTGTAGACGTTATCGTGAAATGCTACCTTGTGAGCCCTTCCTGATACAGAGTTTAAAAAATACAGTAAAAATAGTAACTCTCTAACTCACACACACACACACACACACACACACACACACACACACACACACACACACACACACACACACACACACACACACACACACACACACACACACTGTTTCCAGGACCATACAGACCTTTTAGGGGGCCAGTAAAACATTTTTAAAAAGGTGCCTTTACCTCTTGCTGTTGCCCTGACACACCTGTGCACCACCCACCCATCGTTATTTCTGGGCAGCGCTGTGGATGATTGAGATGTTGAGCTGCTTAGTGCTTTATCAACCTATTGGTGATGTGAATAGTCTAATTCTGTTGCTGTATCAGATAAGAAAATAGTACAGTGTCTAATACAACGGCTTGTCTGTGGAAATGGAAAAAAATCAACTCTGACTAGTCATAATTATACCTTGATCTGAAGGTACAGGGGAACATTAGACCTCAACATTATACCTTGTTCTAAAGGTACAGGGGAACAATAGACCTCAACAGTATACCTTAAACTAAAGGTATAGGGGGACATTAGGACTCCACATTATACCTTGATCTGGAGGTACAGGGGAACATTATGACTCCACATTATACCTTGATCTGAAGATACAGGGGGACATTAGGACTCCACATTATACCTTGATCTGAAGATACAGGGGGACATTATGACTCCACATTATACCTTGATCTGGAGGTACAGGGGAACATTATGACTCCACATTATACCTTGATCTGAAGATACAGGGGGACATTATGACTCCACATTATACCTTGATCTGAAGATACAGGGGACATTATGACTCCACATTATACCTTGATCTGAAGATACAGGGGGACATTATGACTCCACATTATACCTTGATCTGAAGATACAGGGGGACATTAGGACTCCACATTATACCTTGATCTGAAGATACAGGGGGACATTAGAACTCCACATTATACCTTGATCTGAAGGTATAGGGGAACATTAGACCTCAACATTATACCTTGTTCTGAAGATACAGGGGGACATTAGGACTCCACATTATACCTTGATCTGAAGATACAGGGGGACATTAGGACTCCACATTATACCTTGATCTGAAGATACAGGGGGACATTAGGACTCCACATTATACCTTGATCTGAAGATACAGGGGGACATTTGGACTCCACATTATACCTTGATCTGAAGATACAGGGGGACATTAGGACTCCACATTATACCTTGATCTGAAGATACAGGGGGACATTAGGACTCCACATTATACCTTGATCTGAAGATACAGGGGGACATTATGACTCCACATTATACCTTGAACTGAAGATACAGGGGGACATTAGGACTCCACATTATACCTTGATCTGAAGGTACAGGGGGACATTAGAACTCCACATTATACCTTAAACTAAAGGTATAGGGGGACATTAGGACTCCACATTATACCTTGATCTGGAGGTACAGGGGAACATTATGACTCCACATTATACCTTGATCTGAAGATACAGGGGGACATTAGAACTCCACATTATACCTTGATCTGAAGGTATAGGGGAACAATAGACCTCAACATTATACCTTGATCTGGAGGTACAGGGGAACATTATGACTCCCCAATATACCTTGATCTGAAGATACAGGGGGACATTAGAACTCCACATTATACCTTGATCTGAAGATACAGGGGGACATTAGGACTCCACATTATACCTTGATCTGGAGGTACAGGGGGACATTATGACTCCACATTATACCTTGATCTGAAGATACAGGGGGACATTAGGACTCCACATTATACCTTGATCTGAAGATACAGGGGGACATTAGGACTCCACATTATACCTTGATCTGAAGATACAAGGGGACATTAGGACTCCACATTATACCTTGATCTGGAGGTACAGGGGGACATTAGGACTCCACATTATACCTTGATCTGAAGATACAGGGGGACATTAGGACTCCACATTATACCTTGATCTGAAGATACAGGGGGACATTAGGACTCCACATTATACCTTGATCTGAAGATACAGGGGGACATTAGGACTCCACATTATACCTTGATCTGAAGATACAGGGGGACATTAGGACTCCACATTATACCTTGATCTGAAGATACAGGGGGACATTTGGACTCCACATTATACCTTGATCTGAAGATACAGGGGGACATTAGGACTCCACATTATACCTTGATCTGGAGGTACAGGGGGACATTAGGACTCCACATTATACCTTGATCTGAAGATACAGGGGGACATTAGGACTCCACATTATACCTTGATCTGAAGATACAGGGGGACATTAGGACTCCACATTATACCTTGATCTGAAGATACAGGGGGACATTTGGACTCCACATTATACCTTGATCTGAAGATACAGGGGGACATTAGGACTCCACATTATACCTTGATCTGAAGATACAGGGGGACATTTGGACTCCACATTATACCTTGATCTGAAGATACAGGGGGACATTAGGACTCCACATTATACCTTGATCTGAAGATACAGGGGGACATTTGGACTCCACATTATACCTTGATCTGAAGATACAGGGGGACATTATGACTCCACATTATACCTTGATCTGAAGATACAGGGGGACATTAGGACTCCACATTATACCTTGATCTGAAGATACAGGGGGACATTAGGACTCCACATTATACCTTGATCTGAAGATACAGGGGGACATTAGGACTCCACATTATACCTTGATCTGAAGATACAGGGGGACATTTGGACTCCACATTATACCTTGATCTGAAGATACAGGGGGACATTAGGACTCCACATTATACCTTGATCTGAAGATACAGGGGGACATTAGGACTCCACATTATACCTTGATCTGAAGATACAGGGGGACATTATGACTCCACATTATACCTTGATCTGAAGATACAGGGGGACATTAAGACTCCACATTATACCTTGATCTGAAGATACAGGGGGACATTAGGACTCCACATTATACCTTGATCTGAAGGTATAGGGGAACATTAGACCTCAACATTATACCTTGATCTGAAGGTACAGGGGAACATTAGAACTCCACATTATTTATTGACATACACTTGTCACGGATAGTCTGGCTCCATGATAGTCTGTCCCATGCCTCCCCAAGACATCTTTAGTTCAATTTCAATTCTGTAACGATAATATGTAAATCAAACCTCAGAGGGAAATAATTAAATGATTGCAGAATTATCTCTGAGGTTGTTGTCCCAGCAGATTGTTCTCCCAGCAGGTTGTTCTCCCAGCAGGTTGTTCTCCCAGCAGGTTGTTCTCCCAGCAGGTTGTTCTCCCAGCAGGCTGATCTCCCAGCAGGCTGATCTCCCAGCAGGTTGTTCTCCCAGCAGGTTGTTCTCCCAGCAGGTTGTTCTCCCAGCAGGTTGATTTCCCAGCATGTTGTTCTCCCAGCAGGTTGCTCTCCCAGCAGGTTGTTCTCCCAGCAGGCTGATCTCCCAGCAGGCTGTTCTCCCAGCAGGTTGTTCTCCCAGCAGGCTGATCTCCCAGCAGGCTGATCTCCCAGCAGGTTGTTCTCCCAGCAGGTTGTTCTCCCAGCAGGTTGTTCTCCCAGCAGGTTGTTCTCCCAGCAGGTTGATTTCCCAGCATGTTGTTCTCCCAGCAGGTTGTTCTCCCAGCAGGTTGTTCTCCCAGCAGGTTGTTCTCCCAGCAGGTTGTTCTCCCAGCAGGTTGTTGTCCCAGCAGGTTGTTCTCCCAGCAGGTTGTTCTCCCAGCAGGTTGTTCTCCCAGCAGGTTGATCTCCCAGCAGGTTGTTCTCCCAGCAGGTTGTTCTCCCAGCAGGTTGTTCTCCCAGCAGGCTGATCTCCCAGCAGGCCGATCTCCCAGAAGGTTGTTCTCCCAGCAGTTCGTTCTCCCAACAGGTTGTTCTCCCAGCAGGTTGTTCTCCCAGCAGGTTGTTCTCCCAGCAGGTTCTTCTCCCAGCAGGCTGATCTCCCAGCAGGCTGATCTCCCAGCAGGCCGATCTCCCAGAAGGTTGTTCTCCCAGCAGGTCGTTCTCCCAACAGGTTGTTCTCCCAGCAGGTTGTTCTCCCAGCATGTTGTTCTCCCAGCAGGTTGTTCTCGAAGCATGTCACGTTTTTTTGTTTGTTTTTTAAAGGTGTTTGGCCTATAGTGATACTAAAAATGTGTTTCTGACCCATGGAATACAATGCAATCCTTTTCTATTCTAGTCTGTTAGTCTTTGAGGTTTTTACAGCTAGCAGTAAGGTGCAGAACATGTCCAAACTGATGCGTTAAGGCCCATAGCTTTCTATCAGCATGAGCTTCATCTGGAATGCTTTTCCAACAGTCTTGAAGGAGTTCCCACATATGCTGAGCATCTTATTTTCCCCCACTCTGCTGTCCAACTCATCCAAAAGCATCTCAATTGTGTGGAGGTTGGGTGATTGTGGAGGCCAGGTCATCTGATGCAGCACTACATCACTCTTCTTCTTGATTAACTAGCCCTTACACAGCCTGGAGGTGTGCTGGGTCATTGTCCTGTTGAAAAACAAATGATAGTCCCACTAAGCGTAAACCAGATGAGGTGGAGTATCGCTGCAGAATGCTGTGAACCATTTATTTGGGCTGCAATCTGAGGTGCAGTTGATTCTAATGAACTGATCCTCTGCAGCAGAGGTACCACTGGGTCTTCCTTTCCTGTGGTGGTCCTCATGCGAGTCAGTTTCATCATAGCACTCGAGGGTTTTTGCGACTGCACTTCAAATTCTTCAAATTTTCCGGATTGACTGACCTTAATGTCTTAAGTGTTGATGGACTGTTGTTTCTCTTTGCTTATATGAGCTGTTCCTGCCATAATATAGACTTGGTCTTTGGGTGGCTACTTTGAAGAATCTCATATTTAAAATACATGCTGACTTGTTAAACACTTTTTTGGTTACTACATGATTCCATATGTGTTATTTCCTAGTTTTAATGTATTCACTATTATTCTACAATGTAGAAAATAGTACAAATAAAGAATACCCTAGAATGAGTAGGTCTGTCAAACTTTTGACTGGTACTGTACATATACCATCAGCCAAAAGCACTTTGGCTCGTAAAGGGGCAGGTGCTCGGGCACAGGTATAGCCCTATCTGTGGATGTGCCTGCTCTTTCTAACCGGTTCATGTCATACTTCCCTCTCAAGTATAATTGGCCAGCTGATGCAAGATGAAGCATCATCTTTCCACAGATGACTCCTTTATGAAGACAGGCTGCAGGCTCAGCATCCTCAACCACACACAAACACACACACATTTACACACACACAAACACACACACACCTGAGGGATAGAGATAGGAGAATAGAGAGAGGAGAATTGGGTCATCATTGGATGACTTACCTTTTTCCTTTCCCTAAAAACTAAGAGAGAGAAAGGAAGAAAGAAATAGAGAGAGGAGTGAAAGAGATGAGAGAGAGAGGAGTGAGAGAGAGAGAGAGAGAGAGAGAGAGAGAGAGAGAGAGAGAGAGAGAGAGAGGAGTGAGAGAGAGAGAGAGAGAGAGAGAGAGAGAGAGAGAGGAGTGAGAGACTAAATAAAGGACTTGATGTGAGAGAGCTCAGACCAGGGGCTGATGATCAATCTGATTGGCTAATCAGATGTAAGGCTGAATTATTGATACTCTGGACTCCATCAGTATCAGAGTATCGGTAGTGGATTTGTGTTGAGATAAATGGAGAGGTGAACAAAATGGATGCAGTTAAAGAGAGCACACACACACACACACACACACACACATACCCCTCACCACACACACACACACATATACCCCTCACCACACACACACACACACACACCCACACACACACACACACACATACCACACACACACACATACACATACCCCCCACCACACACACACACACACACACACACACACACACACACACACACACATACACACACACACCCCACCACACACACACACACACACACACACCCACACACACACACACCCCACACACACACACACACACATACCCCCCCACCACACACACACACACACACACATACCCCCACCACACACACACACACACACACCCACCCCTCACCCCACACACACATACAAACACACACAACCACACACACATACCCCCCCCCCCCACCCCACACATACCCACAGCCACATGGACATACCCCCCCACCCAACACACACACATACCCCCACACACATACCCCACCACACACACATACCCGCCCACACACATACAACCCCACACACACACACACCCCAAAACACATACACCCCGCACACACAAATACTCCCCCACACACACCCCCGCACACACATACCCCCGCACACACAAATACTCCCCCACACACATACCCCCGCACACACATACCCCCCACGCAGATACCTCCGTACACACAAACCCCGTACACACAGACACCCCCCCGCACACACAAACCCCCACACACATACCCCCGCACACACACATACCCCCGCACACACATACCCCCCACACAGATATCCCCATACATACAAACCCCGTACACACAGACACCCCCCCGCACACACAAACCCCCACACACATACCCCCGCACACACATACCCCCGCACACACACATACCCCCACACAGATACCCCGCAAACACACAAACCCCGCCCACAAACACAGCCACCCCACACACATATATACCCCACCACACACACATACCCCCCCACACACACATACCTTCCCCCACAAAATACCCCCCCACTCACACACACCACCCCACACACACACACACATACCCCCCCACACACACAACCCCCCCCAAAACACATACGCCCACCCACACACACATACCCCCCACACACACAAACTCCCTTCACACACACACCACCCCACACACACATACCCCCCCACAAACACACATAGCCTCCCCCACACACAAACTCCCTTCACACACACACCACCCCACACACATATATACCCCACCACACACACATACTCCAAACACACACATACCCCCCACACAAATACCATCCACACACACATACCCCCCCACACACATACAACCCCACACGCACACACCCCAAAACACATACACCCCGCACACACACATACCCCCCCCCACAAACATACCCCCGCACACACATACCCCCGCACACACACATACCCCCCACACACAAACCCCCACACACATACCCCCGCACACACATACCCCCGCACACACACATACCCTCCACACAGATACCCCACACACAAACATACCCACCCACGCACATACCCTCCTCACACACATACCCCCCACACAGATACCCCCGTACACACAAACCCCGTACACACAGACACCCCCCCACACACACAAACCCCCACACACATACCCCCGCACACACATACCCCCGCACACATACATACCCTCCACACAGATACCCCCCACACAAACATACCCACCCACGCACATACCCTCCTCACACACATACCCCCAACACAAATACGCCCCCCACACACATACCACCCACACACACATACCCCCCCACACACACATACCCCCCCACACAACCCCCCCCCCCCCCGCCACACACACATACCCCCCACACACACACATCCCCCCCACGCACATACCCTCCTCACACACATACCACCCACACACATATACCCCCCCACACACACATACCCCACCCACACACACAACCCCCCCCCCACCCACACACACACACACACATACCCCCCCACACACACACACACACACACAACCCCCCCGCCACACACACCCCCCCACACACACATCCCCCCCACACACACATACACATTTCCCCACACACAAACATACCCCATCACACCCCCCCCCCCCCCCCCCACACACACACACATACCATCCACATACACTTACCCTCCACACACACATACCCCCCCCACACACAGTCACGCCCCCCCAACACACAGAAACATGCACACACACGCACATACACACAAAAGCACACACACGTTTGTGAGTGAACGCACACACGCACGTGCATACACACACCCTAAAGCAGAAAAGACCAGACTGGTGTGTATGTGCGTGTACTCCTCCACATTTATTCTCCAACACACTGATCAAGAAATAAACAGGATTTAATTTACTCATTTAAATTGATGTCTGCTTATGGGTGATCTTGATAAAACATATTTTGCTTCGTCAATTTGTGTGTTTGTATGTTCTCAACATTGAATATGTAAATGGTGAGCAAATGAAACCAGACCCACTCCCAGGTCATTCTTCCCCAGACAGGATCCTTCTAATCCCTTTACTCTGGTCTCTTTCTGTGTCCCTTCCTCCCTAACAGTTCAATACATGTTGTGGTCTCCAACTTCAGAATGCTGGATAACGTAATTAGCCGGGAGTTATATTAAGAGGGTTGCAGAACTAGCAGCTGGATTGACAGAGATAGAGAATTTCAATATGATCTACCTGCTGTCCTCTAACTTCCTATGTTTGTGGTGTTTGTATTGTGATCCGTGACCAGGTGGAGAGCCACACCTGCTATCAGAGCAGACCTACAGGTAACATGTCTTACAGGAACACAGTGTTATCAGAGCAGACCTACAGGTAACATGTCTTACAGGAACACAGTGTTATCAGAGCAGACCTACAGGTAACATGTCTTACAGGAACACAGTGTTATCAGAACAGACCTACAGGTAACATGTCTTACAGGAACACAGTGTTATCAGAGCAGACCTACAGGTAACATGTCTTACAGGAACACAGTGTTATCAGAGCAGACCTACAGGTAACATGTCTTACAGGAACACAGTGTTATCAGAACAGACCTACAGGTAACATGTCTTACAGGAACACAGTGTTATCAGAACAGACCTACAGGTAACATGTCTTACAGGAACACAGTGTTATCTGAATTCAGTTCAGAGCCCCATCATTCTTGAGCCACAAATTTTTTTGCATAACATTTTTTTCCTTTTTTTTAGGGGGGGTGGGGGTTGCTTTAATTGTGGCTTTAATACGTGTCACATGTTAGTTTTGAAACAATGTAAAAAAAATATATGTATATCATTGAGTTAATAAAGCTGCATACAAACATGGTCTCTTTTTTTTGCTTTCTTCAGTAAGTTATCTACAAAGTGCAGGTGGTGGGGCAGCCAGAGGAAAATACAAAGCGTAGGGGTTGGTAATGTTCTCTAGTTGCGCAATGATTGGCTCAGTGTTCTGTCACTCATGGGAACACTTAGTCATTGCCAAATCAATCAATCAAATTGATTTAGAAAGCCCTTCTTACATCAGCTGATGTCACAAAGTGCTGTACAGAAACCCAGTCATGTTCTGAATTCTGCCGTTGTACATTTCAAAAGTGCTAAACAAATAGTTATATTGACTTTGTCCGTCCTAGCTCGCTCATTAATGTCTTCATCGAAATTACGGATTGACTCTTATTCGCTTGTCGTCCCCTTATGCCGTAGTTTGTACATCTCAATTGTCAGTAGAAACCTAATTAGATTAAGCAAGTCAGCCATATCAGCTATGTTTTTTTAAAGGCAGTAAATGTGGCTGAATGAACTGTTTCGCTGCCAGACAAGGCCCCGCTGATAGCCATGTGGAGCAGTGGTAAGGTGTTGGGCAGGTGGAGCAGTGGTAAGGTGTTGGGCAGGTGGAGCAGTGGTAAGGTGTTGGGCAGGTGGAGCAGTGGTAAGGTGTTGGGCAGGTGGAGCAGTGGTAAGGTGTTGGGCAGGTGGAGCAGTGGTAAGGTGTTGGGCAGGTGGAGCAGTGGTAAGGTGTTGGGCAGGTGGAGCAGTGGTAAGGTGTTGGGCAGGTGGAGCAGTGGTTAGGTGTTGGGCAGGTGGAGCAGTGGTAAGGTGTTGGGCAGGTGGAGCAGTGGTAAGGTGTTGGGCAGGTGGAGCAGTGGTAAGGTGTTGGGCAGGTGGAGCAGTGGTAAGGAGTTGGGCAGGTGGAGCAGTGGTAAGGTGTTGGGCAGGTGGAGCAGTGGTAAGGTGTTGGGCAGGTGGAGCAGTGGTAAGGTGTTGGGCAGGTGGAGCAGTGGTTAGGTGTTGGGCAGGTGGAGCAGTGGTAAGGTGTTGGGCAGGTGGAGCTCTCTCTCTCTCTCTCTCTCTGTCTCTGTCTCTCTCTCCCTCTCTCTCTCTCTCTCTCTCTCTCTCTCTCTCTGTCTCTCTCTCTCTCTCTCTTTCTCTCTCTCTCTCTCTCTCTCTCCCTCTCTCTCTCTGTCTCTCTCTCTCTGTCTCTCTCTCTCTCTCCCTCTCCTTAAAACTTCCTTCATTTGGATGCATAGACGAAGCTCCTTTGGATTTTAAGTAGAGTTAAATGCATGCAGATGTTTTCTCCTCATGGACGTTTTTTTCCCCCCAATGCTAAACATATATTTTTTTACAGAATGACGACTGTTAAGAGCTATGTAGGATTTTTTTTTAAAGCTGTTTGTTTATTGGGGCAAAGCGATATGTCACACATAATTCAAAATGGGTCATTTGCATATGAATCCAGTGTCTGTAGAAGTCTCTATTAGAGGGGGAGTAAGACTAGCATTACCATCACATCTGGCTCCAACACTGTTTCAATCACTTACATTTTGCACACATTCTCAAAATGGACATTGAATGCAAAACATGTATTTACTGAAAATAATAACTTTTTGGACTATAATTTGATACACGACATGATTGAATAACATACTTTTGCAATGAACTACAAGTCTTCTTTGCAATAGTTTTCAGTACATAAAATGTCCAGATGTTGTCATGACTACTAGTCATTGAATAGAGTTGTCTCTTGGTGTGGATGCTCAATGTGACACATGATATATAATGGCCTTAGGGATCTCATTAAACACTGCTAGACACAGATAACTATCCAATGAACCACCACACATGCACACACGCACGGACATGCTCAAATGCACATACTGTACACACACACACACACACACACACACACACACACACACACACACACACACACACACACATGTTAAAAGTATCTTGTTCGCTTTATATCTCTCTCTCTCTTTCACTCACACACACATGCACACACACACACTCTCACCCACAGACAAGCTAATGCAGAGATAACCACCTAATGAGGCATAATAAGGGAGACTGATTTTGAGAATCAGATGTTTTTCAGCATTCATTAAGTCACAACTCAACAGATAAGACACATGATGATAACAGAACACACATGATGATAACAGAACACACATGATGATAACAGAACACAACGATGATAACAGAACACACATGATGATAACAGAACACACATGATGATAACAGAACACACATGATAACAGAACACATATGATGATAACAGAACACACATGATGATAACAGAACACACATGGACATGTCCAATACTAAATTAGATCTCACTGCACCAAAAGAGAGGATGGAGAACACAAACATTCACTCATACACACACACACACACACAGTCCAGATATTGGGGGCCAGGGGAAAACAACCATCGCAGAAAATGGGAGAGATGACTGGATGGGAAAAGAGGGGGATAGAAGAGAGATGCAGAAGGAGTTAAGGAACTCTAAAAACAGAGAGGAGGATAGAGAGAGAGATGCAGAAGGAGTTATGGAACTCTAAAAACAGAGAGGAGGATAGAGAGAGAGATGCAGAAGGAGTTATGGAACTCTAAAAACAGAGAGGAGGATAGAGAGAGAGAGATGCAGAAGGAGTTAAGGAACTCTAAAAACAGAGAGGAGGATAGAGAGAGAGATGCAGAAGGAGTTAAGGAACTCTAAAAACAGAGAGGAGGATAGAGAGAGAGATGCAGAAGGAGTTATGGAACTCTAAAAACAGAGAGGAGGATAGAGAGAGAGATGCAGAAGGAGTTAAGGAACTCTAAAAACAGAGAGGAGGATAGAGAGAGAGATGCAGAAGGAGTTATGGAACTCTAAAAACAGAGAGGAGGATAGAAGAGAGAGATGCAGAAGGAGTTAAGGAACTCTAAAAACAGAGAGGAGGATAGAGAGAGAGAGATGCAGAAGGAGTTAAGGAACTCTAAAAACAGAGAGGAGGATAGAGAGAGAGATGCAGAAGGAGTTAAGGAACTCTAAAAACAGAGAGGAGGATAGAGAGAGAGATGCAGAAGGAGTTATGGAACTCTAAAAACAGAGAGGAGGATAGAGAGAGAGATGCAGAAGGAGTTAAGGAACTCTAAAAACAGAGAGGAGGATAGAGAGAGAGATGCAGAAGGAGTTATGGAACTCTAAAAACAGAGAGGAGGATAGAAGAGAGAGATGCAGAAGGAGTTAAGGAACTCTAAAAACAGAGAGGAGGATAGAGAGAGAGAGATGCAGAAGGAGTTAAGGAACTCTAAAAACAGAGAGGAGGATAGAGAGAGAGATGCAGAAGGAGTTATGGAACTCTAAAAACAGAGAGGAGGATAGAAGAGAGAGATGCAGAAGGAGTTAAGGAACTCTAAAAACAGAGAGGAGGATAGAGAGAGAGATGCAGAAGGAGTTAAGGAACTCTAAAAACAGAGAGGAGGATAGAGAGAGAGATGCAGAAGGAGTTATGGAAAGCTAAAAACAGAGAGGAGGATAGAGAGAGAGAGATGCAGAAGGAGTTAAGGAACTCTAAAAACAGAGAGGAGGATAGAGAGAGAGAGATGCAGAAGGAGTTAAGGAACTCTAAAAACAGAGAGGAGGATAGAGAGAGAGATGCAGAAGGAGTTAAGGAACTCTAAAAACAGAGAGGAGGATAGAGAGAGAGATGCAGAAGGAGTTATGGAACTCTAAAAACAGAGAGGAGGATAGAGAGAGAGATGCAGAAGGAGTTAAGGAACTCTAAAAACAGAGAGGAGGATAGAGAGAGAGATGCAGAAGGAGTTATGGAACTCTAAAAACAGAGAGGAGGATAGAAGAGAGAGATGCAGAAGGAGTTAAGGAACTCTAAAAACAGAGAGGAGGATAGAGAGAGAGAGATGCAGAAGGAGTTAAGGAACTCTAAAAACAGAGAGGAGGATAGAGAGAGAGATGCAGAAGGAGTTAAGGAACTCTAAAAACAGAGAGGAGGATAGAGAGAGAGATGCAGAAGGAGTTATGGAACTCTAAAAACAGAGAGGAGGATAGAGAGAGAGATGCAGAAGGAGTTAAGGAACTCTAAAAACAGAGAGGAGGATAGAGAGAGAGATGCAGAAGGAGTTATGGAACTCTAAAAACAGAGAGGAGGATAGAAGAGAGAGATGCAGAAGGAGTTAAGGAACTCTAAAAACAGAGAGGAGGATAGAGAGAGAGAGATGCAGAAGGAGTTAAGGAACTCTAAAAACAGAGAGGAGGATAGAGAGAGAGATGCAGAAGGAGTTATGGAACTCTAAAAACAGAGAGGAGGATAGAGAGAGAGATGCAGAAGGAGTTATGGAACTCTAAAAACAGAGAGGAGGATAGAGAGAGAGATGCAGAAGGAGTTATGGAACTCTAAAAACAGAGAGGAGGATAGAGAGAGAGATGCAGAAGGAGTTAAGGAACTCTAAAAACAGAGAGGAGGATAGAGAGAGAGATGCAGAAGGAGTTATGGAACTCTAAAAACAGAGAGGAGGATAGAGAGAGAGATGCAGAAGGAGTTAAGGAACTCTAAAAACAGAGAGGAGGATAGAGAGAGAGATGCAGAAGGAGTTATGGAACTCTAAAAACAGAGAGGAGGATAGAAGAGAGAGATGCAGAAGGAGTTAAGGAACTCTAAAAACAGAGAGGAGGATAGAGAGAGAGAGATGCAGAAGGAGTTAAGGAACTCTAAAAACAGAGAGGAGGATAGAGAGAGAGATGCAGAAGGAGTTAAGGAACTCTAAAAACAGAGAGGAGGATAGAGAGAGAGATGCAGAAGGAGTTATGGAACTCTAAAAACAGAGAGGAGGATAGAGAGAGAGATGCAGAAGGAGTTAAGGAACTCTAAAAACAGAGAGGAGGATAGAGAGAGAGATGCAGAAGGAGTTATGGAACTCTAAAAACAGAGAGGAGGATAGAAGAGAGAGATGCAGAAGGAGTTAAGGAACTCTAAAAACAGAGAGGAGGATAGAGAGAGAGAGATGCAGAAGGAGTTAAGGAACTCTAAAAACAGAGAGGAGGATAGAGAGAGAGATGCAGAAGGAGTTATGGAACTCTAAAAACAGAGAGGAGGATAGAGAGAGAGATGCAGAAGGAGTTATGGAACTCTAAAAACAGAGAGGAGGATAGAGAGAGAGATGCAGAAGGAGTTATGGAACTCTAAAAACAGAGAGGAGGATAGAGAGAGAGATGCAGAAGGAGTTAAGGAACTCTAAAAACAGAGAGGAGGATAGAGAGAGAGATGCAGAAGGAGTTATGGAACTCTAAAAACAGAGAGGAGGATAGAGAGAGAGATGCAGAAGGAGTTAAGGAACTCTAAAAACAGAGAAGAGGATAGAAGAGAGAGATGCAGAAGGAGTTAAGGAACTCTAAAAACAGAGAGGAGGATAGAGAGAGAGATGCAGAAGGAGTTATGGAACTCTAAAAACAGAGAGGAGGATAGAGAGAGAGATGCAGAAGGAGTTATGGAACTCTAAAAACAGAGAGGAGGATAGAGAGAGAGATGCAGAAGGAGTTATGGAACTCTAAAAACAGAGAGGAGGATAGAGAGAGAGAGATGCAGAAGGAGTTATGGAACTCTAAAAACAGAGAGGAGGATAGAGAGAGAGATGCAGAAGGAGTTATGGAACTCTAAAAACAGAGAGGAGGATAGAGAGAGAGATGCAGAAGGAGTTAAGGAACTCTAAAAACAGAGAGGAGGATAGAGAGAGAGAGATGCAGAAGGAGTTATGGAACTCTAAAAACAGAGAGGAGGATAGAGAGAGAGATGCAGAAGGAGTTAAGGAACTCTAAAAACAGAGAGGAGGATAGAGAGAGAGATGCAGAAGGAGTTAAGGAACTCTAAAAACAGAGAGGAGGATAGAGAGAGAGATGCAGAAGGAGTTATGGAACTCTAAAAACAGAGAGGAGGATAGAGAGAGAGATGCAGAAGGAGTTATGGAACTCTAAAAACAGAGAGGAGGATAGAGAGAGAGATGCAGAAGGAGTTAAGGAACTCTAAAAACAGAGAGGAGGATAGAGAGAGAGATGCAGAAGGAGTTAAGGAACTCTAAAAACAGAGAGGAGGATAGAGAGAGAGATGCAGAAGGAGTTATGGAACTCTAAAAACAGAGAGGAGGATAGAAGAGAGAGATGCAGAAGGAGTTAAGGAACTCTAAAAACAGAGAGGAGGATAGAGAGAGAGAGATGCAGAAGGAGTTATGGAACTCTAAAAACAGAGAGGAGGATAGAGAGAGAGATGCAGAAGGAGTTAAGGAACTCTAAAAACAGTGAGGAGGATAGAGAGAGAGAGATGCAGAAGGAGTTAAGGAACTCTAAAAACAGAGAGGAGGATAGAGAGAGAGATGCAGAAGGAGTTAAGGAACTCTAAAAACAGAGAGGAGGATAGAGAGAGAGATGCAGAAGGAGTTATGGAACTCTAAAAACAGAGAGGAGGATAGAGAGAGAGATGCAGAAGGAGTTATGGAACTCTAAAAACAGAGAGGAGGATAGAGAGAGAGAGATGCAGAAGGAGTTAAGGAACTCTAAAAACAGAGAGGAGGATAGAGAGAGAGATGCAGAAGGAGTTATGGAAAGCTAAAAACAGAGAGGAGGATAGAGAGAGAGATGCAGAAGGAGTTAAGGAACTCTAAAAACAGAGAGGAGGATAGAGAGAGAGATGCAGAAGGAGTTATGGAACTCTAAAAACAGAGAGGAGGATAGAGAGAGAGATGCAGAAGGAGTTATGGAACTCTAAAAACAGAGAGGAGGATAGAGAGAGAGATGCAGAAGGAGTTATGGAACTCTAAAAACAGAGAGGAGGATAGAGAGAGAGATGCAGAAGGAGTTAAGGAACTCTAAAAACAGAGAGGAGGATAGAGAGAGAGATGCAGAAGGAGTTATGGAACTCTAAAAACAGAGAGGAGGATAGAAGAGAGAGATGCAGAAGGAGTTAAGAAACTCTGAAAACAGAGAGGAGGATAGAGAGAGAGAGATGCAGAAGGAGTTATGGAACTCTAAAAACAGAGAGGAGGATAGAAGAGAGAGATGCAGAAGGAGTTAAGGAACTCTAAAAACAGAGAGGAGGATAGAGAGAGAGAGATGCAGAAGGAGTTATGGAACTCTAAAAACAGAGAGGAGGATAGAGAGAGAGATGCAGAAGGAGTTAAGGAACTCTAAAAACAGTGAGGAGGATAGAGAGAGAGAGATGCAGAAGGAGTTAAGGAACTCTAAAAACAGAGAGGAGGATAGAGAGAGAGATGCAGAAGGAGTTAAGGAACTCTAAAAACAGAGAGGAGGATAGAGAGAGAGATGCAGAAGGAGTTATGGAACTCTAAAAACAGAGAGGAGGATAGAGAGAGAGATGCAGAAGGAGTTATGGAACTCTAAAAACAGAGAGGAGGATAGAGAGAGAGAGATGCAGAAGGAGTTAAGGAACTCTAAAAACAGAGAGGAGGATAGAGAGAGAGATGCAGAAGGAGTTATGGAAAGCTAAAAACAGAGAGGAGGATAGAGAGAGAGATGCAGAAGGAGTTAAGGAACTCTAAAAACAGAGAGGAGGATAGAGAGAGAGATGCAGAAGGAGTTATGGAACTCTAAAAACAGAGAGGAGGATAGAGAGAGAGATGCAGAAGGAGTTATGGAACTCTAAAAACAGAGAGGAGGATAGAGAGAGAGATGCAGAAGGAGTTATGGAACTCTAAAAACAGAGAGGAGGATAGAGAGAGAGATGCAGAAGGAGTTAAGGAACTCTAAAAACAGAGAGGAGGATAGAGAGAGAGATGCAGAAGGAGTTATGGAACTCTAAAAACAGAGAGGAGGATAGAAGAGAGAGATGCAGAAGGAGTTAAGAAACTCTGAAAACAGAGAGGAGGATAGAGAGAGAGAGATGCAGAAGGAGTTATGGAACTCTAAAAACAGAGAGGAGGATAGAGAGAGAGATGCAGAAGGAGTTAAGGAACTCTAAAAACAGTGAGGAGGATAGAGAGAGAGAGATGCAGAAGGAGTTAAGGAACTCTAAAAACAGAGAGGAGGATAGAGAGAGAGATGCAGAAGGAGTTAAGGAACTCTAAAAACAGAGAGGAGGATAGAGAGAGAGATGCAGAAGGAGTTATGGAACTCTAAAAACAGAGAGGAGGATAGAGAGAGAGATGCAGAAGGAGTTATGGAACTCTAAAAACAGAGAGGAGGATAGAGAGAGAGAGATGCAGAAGGAGTTAAGGAACTCTAAAAACAGAGAGGAGGATAGAGAGAGAGATGCAGAAGGAGTTATGGAACTCTAAAAACAGAGAGGAGGATAGAGAGAGAGATGCAGAAGGAGTTAAGGAACTCTAAAAACAGAGAGGAGGATAGAGAGAGAGATGCAGAAGGAGTTATGGAACTCTAAAAACAGAGAGGAGGATAGAGAGAGAGATGCAGAAGGAGTTATGGAACTCTAAAAACAGAGAGGAGGATAGAGAGAGAGATGCAGAAGGAGTTATGGAACTCTAAAAACAGAGAGGAGGATAGAGAGAGAGATGCAGAAGGAGTTATGGAACTCTAAAAACAGAGAGGAGGATAGAGAGAGAGATGCAGAAGGAGTTAAGGAACTCTAAAAACAGAGAGGAGGATAGAGAGAGAGATGCAGAAGGAGTTAAGGAACTCTAAAAACAGAGAGGAGGATAGAGAGAGAGATGCAGAAGGAGTTATGGAACTCTAAAAACAGAGAGGAGGATAGAGAGAGAGATGCAGAAGGAGTTATGGAACTCTAAAAACAGAGAGGAGGATAGAGAGAGAGAGATGCAGAAGGAGTTAAGGAACTCTAAAAACAGAGAGGAGGATAGAGAGAGAGATGCAGAAGGAGTTATGGAACTCTAAAAACAGAGAGGAGGATAGAGAGAGAGATGCAGAAGGAGTTATGGAACTCTAAAAACAGAGAGGAGGATAGAGAGAGAGATGCAGAAGGAGTTATGGAACTCTAAAAACAGAGAGGAGGATAGAGAGAGAGATGCAGAAGGAGTTATGGAACTCTAAAAACAGAGAGGAGGATAGAGAGAGAGATGCAGAAGGAGTTATGGAACTCTAAAAACAGAGAGGAGGATAGAGAGAGAGATGCAGAAGGAGTTATGGAACTCTAAAAACAGAGAGGAGGATAGAGAGAGAGATGCAGAAGGAGTTAAGGAACTCTAAAAACAGAGAGGAGGATAGAGAGAGAGAGAGAGATGCAGAAGGAGTTAAGGAACTAAAAACTAAAAACAGAGAGGAGGATAGAGAGAGAGATGCAGAAGGAGTTATGGAACTCTAAAAACAGAGAGGAGGATAGAGAGAGAGATGCAGAAGGAGTTAAGGAACTCTAAAAACAGAGAGGAGGATAGAGAGAGAGATGCAGAAGGAGTTAAGGAACTCTAAAAACAGAGAGGAGGATAGAGAGAGAGATGCAGAAGGAGTTATGGAACTCTAAAAACAGAGAGGAGGATAGAGAGAGAGATGCAGAAGGAGTTATGGAACTCTAAAAACAGAGAGGAGGATAGAGAGAGAGATGCAGAAGGAGTTAAGGAACTCTAAAAACAGAGAGGAGGATAGAGAGAGAGATGCAGAAGGAGTTATGGAACTCTAAAAACAGAGAGGAGGATAGAGAGAGAGATGCAGAAGGAGTTATGGAACTCTAAAAACAGAGAGGAGGATAGAGAGAGAGATGCAGAAGGAGTTATGGAACTCTAAAAACAGAGAGGAGGATAGAGAGAGAGATGCAGAAGGAGTTAAGGAACTCTAAAAACAGAGAGGAGGATAGAGAGAGAGATGCAGAAGGAGTTATGGAACTCTAAAAACAGAGAGGAGGATAGAGAGAGAGATGCAGAAGGAGTTAAGGAACTCTAAAAACAGAGAGGAGGATAGAGAGAGAGATGCAGAAGGAGTTATGGAACTCTAAAAACAGAGAGGAGGATAGAGAGAGAGATGCAGAAGGAGTTAAGGAACTCTAAAAACAGAGAGGAGGATAGAGAGAGAGATGCAGAAGGAGTTATGGAACTCTAAAAACAGAGAGGAGGATAGAGAGAGAGATGCAGAAGGAGTTATGGAACTCTAAAAACAGAGAGGAGGATAGAGAGAGAGATGCAGAAGGAGTTAAGGAACTCTAAAAACAGAGAGGAGGATAGAGAGAGAGATGCAGAAGGAGTTATGGAACTCTAAAAACAGAGAGGAGGATAGAGAGAGAGATGCAGAAGGAGTTAAGGAACTCTAAAAACAGAGAGGAGGATAGAGAGAGAGATGCAGAAGGAGTTATGGAACTCTAAAAACAGAGAGGAGGATAGAGAGAGAGATGCAGAAGGAGTTATGGAACTCTAAAAACAGAGAGGAGGATAGAGAGAGAGATGCAGAAGGAGTTATGGAACTCTAAAAACAGAGAGGAGGATAGAGAGAGAGATGCAGAAGGAGTTAAGGAACTCTAAAAACAGAGAGGAGGATAGAGAGAGAGATGCAGAAGGAGTTATGGAACTCTAAAAACAGAGAGGAGGATAGAGAGAGAGATGCAGAAGGAGTTAAGGAACTCTAAAAACAGAGAGGAGGATAGAGAGAGAGATGCAGAAGGAGTTAAGGAACTCTAAAAACAGAGAGGAGGATAGAGAGAGAGATGCAGAAGGAGTTATGGAACTCTAAAAACAGAGAGGAGGATAGAGAGAGAGATGCAGAAGGAGTTAAGGAACTCTAAAAACAGAGAGGAGGATAGAGAGAGAGATGCAGAAGGAGTTAAGGAACTCTAAAAACAGAGAGGAGGATAGAGAGAGAGATGCAGAAGGAGTTATGGAACTCTAAAAACAGAGAGGAGGATAGAGAGAGAGATGCAGAAGGAGTTAAGGAACTCTAAAAACAGAGAGGAGGATAGAGAGAGAGATGCAGAAGGAGTTAAGGAACTCTAAAAACAGAGAGGAGGATAGAGAGAGAGATGCAGAAGGAGTTAAGGAACTCTAAAAACAGAGAGGAGGATAGAGAGAGAGATGCAGAAGGAGTTATGGAACTCTAAAAACAGAGAGGAGGATAGAGAGAGAGATGCAGAAGGAGTTAAGGAACTCTAAAAACAGAGAGGAGGATAGAGAGAGAGATGCAGAAGGAGTTATGGAACTCTAAAAACAGAGAGGAGGATAGAGAGAGAGATGCAGAAGGAGTTATGGAACTCTAAAAACAGAGAGGAGGATAGAGAGAGAGATGCAGAAGGAGTTATGGAACTCTAAAAACAGAGAGGAGGATAGAGAGAGAGATGCAGAAGGAGTTAAGGAACTCTAAAAACAGAGAGGAGGATAGAGAGAGAGATGCAGAAGGAGTTAAGGAACTCTAAAAACAGAGAGGAGGATAGAGAGAGAGATGCAGAAGGAGTTAAGGAACTCTAAAAACAGAGAGGAGGATAGAGAGAGAGATGCAGAAGGAGTTATGGAACTCTAAAAACAGAGAGGAGGATAGAGAGAGAGATGCAGAAGGAGTTATGGAACTCTAAAAACAGAGAGGAGGATAGAGAGAGAGATGCAGAAGGAGTTATGGAACTCTAAAAACAGAGAGGAGGATAGAGAGAGAGATGCAGAAGGAGTTAAGGAACTCTAAAAACAGAGAGGAGGATAGAGAGAGAGATGCAGAAGGAGTTATGGAACTCTAAAAACAGAGAGGAGGATAGAGAGAGAGATGCAGAAGGAGTTATGGAACTCTAAAAACAGAGAGGAGGATAGAGAGAGAGATGCAGAAGGAGTTATGGAACTCTAAAAACAGAGAGGAGGATAGAGAGAGAGATGCAGAAGGAGTTAAGGAACTCTAAAAACAGAGAGGAGGATAGAGAGAGAGATGCAGAAGGAGTTATGGAACTCTAAAAACAGAGAGGAGGATAGAGAGAGAGATGCAGAAGGAGTTAAGGAACTCTAAAAACAGAGAGGAGGATAGAGAGAGAGATGCAGAAGGAGTTATGGAACTCTAAAAACAGAGAGGAGGATAGAGAGAGAGATGCAGAAGGAGTTAAGGAACTCTAAAAACAGAGAGGAGGATAGAGAGAGAGATGCAGAAGGAGTTAAGGAACTCTAAAAACAGAGAGGAGGATAGAGAGAGAGATGCAGAAGGAGTTAAGGAACTCTAAAAACAGAGAGGAGGATAGAGAGAGAGAGATGCAGAAGGAGTTATGGAACTCTAAAAACAGAGAGGAGGATAGAGAGAGAGATGCAGAAGGAGTTAAGGAACTCTAAAAACAGAGAGGAGGATAGAGAGAGAGATGCAGAAGGAGTTAAGGAACTCTAAAAACAGAGAGGAGGATAGAGAGAGAGATGCAGAAGGAGTTATGGAACTCTAAAAACAGAGAGGAGGATAGAAGAGAGAGATGCAGAAGGAGTTAAGGAACTCTAAAAACAGAGAGGAGGATAGAGAGAGAGATGCAGAAGGAGTTAAGGAACTCTAAAAACAGAGAGGAGGATAGAGAGAGAGATGCAGAAGGAGTTATGGAAAGCTAAAAACAGAGAGGAGGATAGAGAGAGAGAGATGCAGAAGGAGTTAAGGAACTCTAAAAACAGAGAGGAGGATAGAGAGAGAGAGATGCAGAAGGAGTTAAGGAACTCTAAAAACAGAGAGGAGGATAGAGAGAGAGATGCAGAAGGAGTTAAGGAACTCTAAAAACAGAGAGGAGGATAGAGAGAGAGATGCAGAAGGAGTTATGGAACTCTAAAAACAGAGAGGAGGATAGAGAGAGAGATGCAGAAGGAGTTAAGGAACTCTAAAAACAGAGAGGAGGATAGAGAGAGAGATGCAGAAGGAGTTATGGAACTCTAAAAACAGAGAGGAGGATAGAGAGAGAGATGCAGAAGGAGTTATGGAACTCTAAAAACAGAGAGGAGGATAGAGAGAGAGATGCAGAAGGAGTTATGGAACTCTAAAAACAGAGAGGAGGATAGAGAGAGAGATGCAGAAGGAGTTAAGGAACTCTAAAAACAGAGAGGAGGATAGAGAGAGAGATGCAGAAGGAGTTATGGAACTCTAAAAACAGAGAGGAGGATAGAGAGAGAGATGCAGAAGGAGTTAAGGAACTCTAAAAACAGAGAAGAGGATAGAAGAGAGAGATGCAGAAGGAGTTAAGGAACTCTAAAAACAGAGAGGAGGATAGAGAGAGAGATGCAGAAGGAGTTATGGAACTCTAAAAACAGAGAGGAGGATAGAGAGAGAGATGCAGAAGGAGTTATGGAACTCTAAAAACAGAGAGGAGGATAGAGAGAGAGATGCAGAAGGAGTTATGGAACTCTAAAAACAGAGAGGAGGATAGAGAGAGAGAGATGCAGAAGGAGTTATGGAACTCTAAAAACAGAGAGGAGGATAGAGAGAGAGATGCAGAAGGAGTTATGGAACTCTAAAAACAGAGAGGAGGATAGAGAGAGATGCAGAAGGAGTTAAGGAACTCTAAAAACAGAGAGGAGGATAGAGAGAGAGAGATGCAGAAGGAGTTATGGAACTCTAAAAACAGAGAGGAGGATAGAGAGAGAGATGCAGAAGGAGTTAAGGAACTCTAAAAACAGAGAGGAGGATAGAGAGAGAGATGCAGAAGGAGTTAAGGAACTCTAAAAACAGAGAGGAGGATAGAGAGAGAGATGCAGAAGGAGTTATGGAACTCTAAAAACAGAGAGGAGGATAGAGAGAGAGATGCAGAAGGAGTTATGGAACTCTAAAAACAGAGAGGAGGATAGAGAGAGAGATGCAGAAGGAGTTAAGGAACTCTAAAAACAGAGAGGAGGATAGAGAGAGAGATGCAGAAGGAGTTAAGGAACTCTAAAAACAGAGAGGAGGATAGAGAGAGAGATGCAGAAGGAGTTATGGAACTCTAAAAACAGAGAGGAGGATAGAGAGAGAGATGCAGAAGGAGTTAAGGAACTCTAAAAACAGAGAGGAGGATAGAGAGAGAGATGCAGAAGGAGTTAAGGAACTCTAAAAACAGAGAGGAGGATAGAGAGAGAGATGCAGAAGGAGTTATGGAACTCTAAAAACAGAGAGGAGGATAGAGAGAGAGAGATGCAGAAGGAGTTAAGGAACTCTAAAAACAGAGAGGAGGATAGAGAGAGAGATGCAGAAGGAGTTAAGGAACTCTAAAAACAGAGAGGAGGATAGAGAGAGAGATGCAGAAGGAGTTATGGAACTCTAAAAACAGAGAGGAGGATAGAGAGAGAGATGCAGAAGGAGTTAAGGAACTCTAAAAACAGAGAGGAGGATAGAGAGAGAGAGATGCAGAAGGAGTTAAGGAACTCTAAAAACAGAGAGGAGGATAGAGAGAGAGATGCAGAAGGAGTTAAGGAACTCTAAAAACAGAGAGGAGGATAGAGAGAGAGATGCAGAAGGAGTTATGGAACTCTAAAAACAGAGAGGAGGATAGAGAGAGAGATGCAGAAGGAGTTAAGGAACTCTAAAAACAGAGAGGAGGATAGAGAGAGAGATGCAGAAGGAGTTATGGAACTCTAAAAACAGAGAGGAGGATAGAGAGAGAGATGCAGAAGGAGTTATGGAACTCTAAAAACAGAGAGGAGGATAGAGAGAGAGATGCAGAAGGAGTTAAGGAACTCTAAAAACAGAGAGGAGGATAGAGAGAGAGATGCAGAAGGAGTTAAGGAACTCTAAAAACAGAGAGGAGGATAGAGAGAGAGATGCAGAAGGAGTTATGGAACTCTAAAAACAGAGAGGAGGATAGAGAGAGAGATGCAGAAGGAGTTAAGGAACTCTAAAAACAGAGAGGAGGATAGAGAGAGAGATGCAGAAGGAGTTAAGGAACTCTAAAAACAGAGAGGAGGATAGAGAGAGAGATGCAGAAGGAGTTATGGAACTCTAAAAACAGAGAGGAGGATAGAGAGAGAGATGCAGAAGGAGTTATGGAACTCTAAAAACAGAGAGGAGGATAGAGAGAGAGATGCAGAAGGAGTTATGGAACTCTAAAAACAGAGAGGAGGATAGAGAGAGAGATGCAGAAGGAGTTATGGAACTCTAAAAACAGAGAGGAGGATAGAGAGAGAGATGCAGAAGGAGTTAAGGAACTCTAAAAACAGAGAGGAGGATAGAGAGAGATGCAGAAGGAGTTAAGGAACTCTAAAAACAGAGAGGAGGATAGAGAGAGAGAGATGCAGAAGGAGTTATGGAACTCTAAAAACAGAGAGGAGGATAGAGAGAGAGATGCAGAAGGAGTTAAGGAACTCTAAAAACAGAGAGGAGGATAGAGAGAGAGATGCAGAAGGAGTTAAGGAACTCTAAAAACAGAGAGGAGGATAGAGAGAGAGATGCAGAAGGAGTTATGGAACTCTAAAAACAGAGAGGAGGATAGAGAGAGAGATGCAGAAGGAGTTATGGAACTCTAAAAACAGAGAGGAGGATAGAGAGAGAGATGCAGAAGGAGTTAAGGAACTCTAAAAACAGAGAGGAGGATAGAGAGAGAGATGCAGAAGGAGTTAAGGAACTCTAAAAACAGAGAGGAGGATAGAGAGAGAGATGCAGAAGGAGTTATGGAACTCTAAAAACAGAGAGGAGGATAGAAGAGAGAGATGCAGAATGAGTTAAGGAACTCTAAAAACAGAGAGGAGGATAGAGAGAGAGAGATGCAGAAGGAGTTATGGAACTCTAAAAACAGAGAGGAGGATAGAGAGAGAGATGCAGAAGGAGTTAAGGAACTCTAAAAACAGTGAGGAGGATAGAGAGAGAGAGATGCAGAAGGAGTTAAGGAACTCTAAAAACAGAGAGGAGGATAGAGAGAGAGATGCAGAAGGAGTTAAGGAACTCTAAAAACAGAGAGGAGGATAGAGAGAGAGATGCAGAAGGAGTTATGGAACTCTAAAAACAGAGAGGAGGATAGAGAGAGAGATGCAGAAGGAGTTATGGAACTCTAAAAACAGAGAGGAGGATAGAGAGAGAGAGATGCAGAAGGAGTTAAGGAACTCTAAAAACAGAGAGGAGGATAGAGAGAGAGATGCAGAAGGAGTTATGGAAAGCTAAAAACAGAGAGGAGGATAGAGAGAGAGATGCAGAAGGAGTTAAGGAACTCTAAAAACAGAGAGGAGGATAGAGAGAGAGATGCAGAAGGAGTTATGGAACTCTAAAAACAGAGAGGAGGATAGAGAGAGAGATGCAGAAGGAGTTATGGAACTCTAAAAACAGAGAGGAGGATAGAGAGAGAGATGCAGAAGGAGTTATGGAACTCTAAAAACAGAGAGGAGGATAGAGAGAGAGATGCAGAAGGAGTTAAGGAACTCTAAAAACAGAGAGGAGGATAGAGAGAGAGATGCAGAAGGAGTTATGGAACTCTAAAAACAGAGAGGAGGATAGAGAGAGAGATGCAGAAGGAGTTAAGGAACTCTAAAAACAGAGAGGAGGATAGAGAGAGAGATGCAGAAGGAGTTAAGGAACTCTAAAAACAGAGAGGAGGATAGAGAGAGAGATGCAGAAGGAGTTATGGAACTCTAAAAACAGAGAGGAGGATAGAGAGAGAGATGCAGAAGGAGTTAAGGAACTCTAAAAACAGAGAGGAGGATAGAGAGAGAGATGCAGAAGGAGTTAAGGAACTCTAAAAACAGAGAGGAGGATAGAGAGAGAGATGCAGAAGGAGTTATGGAACTCTAAAAACAGAGAGGAGGATAGAGAGAGAGATGCAGAAGGAGTTATGGAACTCTAAAAACAGAGAGGAGGATAGAGAGAGAGATGCAGAAGGAGTTAAGGAACTCTAAAAACAGAGAGGAGGATAGAGAGAGAGATGCAGAAGGAGTTATGGAACTCTAAAAACAGAGAGGAGGATAGAGAGAGAGATGCAGAAGGAGTTAAGGAACTCTAAAAACAGAGAGGAGGATAGAGAGAGAGATGCAGAAGGAGTTATGGAACTCTAAAAACAGAGAGGAGGATAGAGAGAGAGATGCAGAAGGAGTTATGGAACTCTAAAAACAGAGAGGAGGATAGAGAGGGAGATGCAGAAGGAGTTATGGAACTCTAAAAACAGAGAGGAGGATAGAAGAGAGAGATGCAGAAGGAGTTAAGGAACTCTAAAAACAGAGAGGAGGATAGAGAGAGAGATGCAGAAGGAGTTATGGAACTCTAAAAACAGAGAGGAGGATAGAGAGAGAGATGCAGAAGGAGTTATGGAACTCTAAAAACAGAGAGGAGGATAGAGAGGGAGATGCAGAAGGAGTTAAGGAACTCTAAAAACAGAGAGGAGGATAGAGAGAGAGATGCAGAAGGAGTTATGGAACTCTAAAAACAGAGAGGAGGATAGAGAGAGAGATGCAGAAGGAGTTATGGAACTCTAAAAACAGAGAGGAGGATAGAGAGAGAGATGCAGAAGGAGTTATGGAACTCTAAAAACAGAGAGGAGGATAGAGAGAGAGAGATGCAGAAGGAGTTATGGAACTCTAAAAACAGAGAGGAGGATAGAGAGAGAGAGATGCAGAAGGAGTTATGGAACTCTAAAAACAGAGAGGAGGATAGAGAGAGAGAGATGCAGAAGGAGTTAAGGAACTCTAAAAACAGAGAGGAGGATAGAGAGAGAGAGATGCAGAAGGAGTTAAGGAACTCTAAAAACAGAGAGGAGGATAGAGAGAGAGATGCAGAAGGAGTTAAGGAACTCTAAAAACAGAGAGGAGGATAGAGAGAGAGATGCAGAAGGAGTTATGGAACTCTAAAAACAGAGAGGAGGATAGAGAGAGAGATGCAGAAGGAGTTAAGGAACTCTAAAAACAGAGAGGAGGATAGAGAGAGAGATGCAGAAGGAGTTATGGAACTCTAAAAACAGAGAGGAGGATAGAGAGAGAGAGATGCAGAAGGAGTTAAGGAACTCTAAAAACAGAGAGGAGGATAGAGAGAGAGATGCAGAAGGAGTTAAGGAACTCTAAAAACAGAGAGGAGGATAGAAGAGAGAGATGCAGAAGGAGTTATGGAAAGCTAAAAACAGAGAGGAGGATAGAGAGAGAGATGCAGAAGGAGTTATGGAACTCTAAAAACAGAGAGGAGGATAGAGAGAGAGATGCAGAAGGAGTTATGGAACTCTAAAAACAGAGAGGAGGATAGAGAGAGAGAGATGCAGAAGGAGTTATGGAACTCTAAAAACAGAGAGGAGGATAGAGAGAGAGATGCAGAAGGAGTTATGGAACTCTAAAAACAGAGAGGAGGATAGAGAGAGAGATGCAGAAGGAGTTAAGGAACTCTAAAAACAGAGAGGAGGATAGAGAGAGAGAGATACAGAAGGAGTTATGGAACTCTAAAAACAGAGAGGAGGATAGAAGAGAGAGATGCAGAAGGAGTTATGGAACTCTAAAAACAGAGAGGAGGATAGAAGAGAGAGATGCAGAAGGAGTTATGGAACTCTAAAAACAGAGAGGAGGATAGAGAGAGAGATGCAGAAGGAGTTATGGAACTCTAAAAACAGAGAGGAGGATAGAGAGAGAGATGCAGAAGGAGTTAAGGAACTCTAAAAACAGAGAGGAGGATAGAGAGAGAGAGATGCAGAAGGAGTTAAGGAACTCTAAAAACAGAGAGGAGGATAGAGAGAGAGATGCAGAAGGAGTTATGGAACTCTAAAAACAGAGAGGAGGATAGAGAGAGAGATGCAGAAGGAGTTAAGGAACTCTAAAAACAGAGAGGAGGATAGAGAGAGAGATGCAGAAGGAGTTAAGGAACTCTAAAAACAGAGAGGAGGATAGAGAGAGAGATGCAGAAGGAGTTATGGAACTCTAAAAACAGAGAGGAGGATAGAGAGAGAGATGCAGAAGGAGTTAAGGAACTCTAAAAACAGAGAGGAGGATAGAGAGAGAGATGCAGAAGGAGTTATGGAACTCTAAAAACAGAGAGGAGGATAGAGAGAGAGATGCAGAAGGAGTTAATTAAGGAACTCTAAAAACAGAGAGGAGGATAGAGAGAGAGATGCAGAAGGAGTTATGGAAAGCTAAAAACAGAGAGGAGGATAGAGAGAGAGATGCAGAAGGAGTTAAGGAACTCTAAAAACAGAGAGGAGGATAGAGAGAGAGAGATGCAGAAGGAGTTATGGATCTCTAAAAACAGAGAGGAGGATAGAGAGAGAGATGCAGAAGGAGTTAAGGAACTCTAAAAACAGAGAGGAGGATAGAGAGAGAGATGCAGAAGGAGTTATGGAACTCTAAAAACAGAGAGGAGGATAGAGAGAGAGATGCAGAAGGAGTTAAGGAACTCTAAAAACAGAGAGGAGGATAGAGAGAGAGATGCAGAAGGAGTTATGGAACTCTAAAAACAGAGAGGAGGATAGAGAGAGAGATGCAGAAGGAGTTATGGAACTCTAAAAACAGAGAGGAGGATAGAGAGAGAGATGCAGAAGGAGTTAAGGAACTCTAAAAACAGAGAGGAGGATAGAGAGAGAGATGCAGAAGGAGTTATGGAACTCTAAAAACAGAGAGGAGGATAGAGAGAGAGATGCAGAAGGAGTTATGGAACTCTAAAAACAGAGAGGAGGATAGAGAGAGAGATGCAGAAGGAGTTAAGGAACTCTAAAAACAGAGAGGAGGATAGAGAGAGAGATGCAGAAGGAGTTAAGGAACTCTAAAAACAGAGAGGAGGATAGAGAGAGAGATGCAGAAGGAGTTAAGGAACTCTAAAAACAGAGAGGAGGATAGAGAGAGAGAGATGCAGAAGGAGTTATGGAACTCTAAAAACAGAGAGGAGGATAGAGAGAGAGATGCAGAAGGAGTTAAGGAACTCTAAAAACAGAGAGGAGGATAGAGAGAGAGATGCAGAAGGAGTTATGGAACTCTAAAAACAGAGAGGAGGATAGAGAGAGAGATGCAGAAGGAGTTAAGGAACTCTAAAAACAGAGAGGAGGATAGAGAGAGAGATGCAGAAGGAGTTATGGAACTCTAAAAACAGAGAGGAGGATAGAGAGAGAGATGCAGAAGGAGTTATGGAACTCTAAAAACAGAGAGGAGGATAGAGAGAGAGATGCAGAAGGAGTTAAGGAACTCTAAAAACAGAGAGGAGGATAGAGAGAGAGAGATGCAGAAGGAGTTATGGAACTCTAAAAACAGAGAGGAGGATAGAGAGAGAGATGCAGAAGGAGTTATGGAACTCTAAAAACAGAGAGGAGGATAGAGAGAGAGATGCAGAAGGAGTTATGGAACTCTAAAAACAGAGAGGAGGATAGAGAGAGAGATGCAGAAGGAGTTATGGAACTCTAAAAACAGAGAGGAGGATAGAGAGAGAGATGCAGAAGGAGTTAAGGAACTCTAAAAACAGAGAGGAGGATAGAGAGAGAGATGCAGAAGGAGTTATGGAACTCTAAAAACAGAGAGGAGGATAGAGAGAGAGATGCAGAAGGAGTTAAGGAACTCTAAAAACAGAGAGGAGGATAGAGAGAGAGATGCAGAAGGAGTTATGGAACTCTAAAAACAGAGAGGAGGATAGAGAGAGAGATGCAGAAGGAGTTATGGAACTCTAAAAACAGAGAGGAGGATAGAGAGAGAGATGCAGAAGGAGTTATGGAACTCTAAAAACAGAGAGGAGGATAGAGAGAGAGATGCAGAAGGAGTTAAGGAACTCTAAAAACAGAGAGGAGGATAGAGAGAGAGATGCAGAAGGAGTTATGGAACTCTAAAAACAGAGAGGAGGATAGAGAGAGAGATGCAGAAGGAGTTATGGAACTCTAAAAACAGAGAGGAGGATAGAGAGAGAGATGCAGAAGGAGTTATGGAACTCTAAAAACAGAGAGGAGGATAGAGAGAGAGATGCAGAAGGAGTTAAGGAACTCTAAAAACAGAGAGGAGGATAGAGAGAGAGATGCAGAAGGAGTTATGGAACTCTAAAAACAGAGAGGAGGATAGAGAGAGAGAGATGCAGAAGGAGTTATGGAACTCTAAAAACAGAGAGGAGGATAGAGAGAGAGATGCAGAAGGAGTTAAGGAACTCTAAAAACAGAGAGGAGGATAGAGAGAGAGATGCAGAAGGAGTTATGGAACTCTAAAAACAGAGAGGAGGATAGAGAGAGAGATGCAGAAGGAGTTATGGAACTCTAAAAACAGAGAGGAGGATAGAGAGAGAGATGCAGAAGGAGTTATGGAACTCTAAAAACAGAGAGGAGGATAGAGAGAGAGATGCAGAAGGAGTTATGGAACTCTAAAAACAGAGAGGAGGATAGAGAGAGAGATGCAGAAGGAGTTATGGAACTCTAAAAACAGAGAGGAGGATAGAGAGAGAGATGCAGAAGGAGTTATGGAACTCTAAAAACAGAGAGGAGGATAGAGAGAGAGATGCAGAAGGAGTTATGGAACTCTAAAAACAGAGAGGAGGATAGAGAGAGAGATGCAGAAGGAGTTAAGGAACTCTAAAAACAGAGAGGAGGATAGAGAGAGAGATGCAGAAGGAGTTATGGAACTCTAAAAACAGAGAGGAGGATAGAGAGAGAGATGCAGAAGGAGTTAAGGAACTCTAAAAACAGAGAGGAGGATAGAGAGAGAGATGCAGAAGGAGTTATGGAACTCTAAAAACAGAGAGGAGGATAGAGAGAGAGATGCAGAAGGAGTTATGGAACTCTAAAAACAGAGAGGAGGATAGAGAGAGAGATGCAGAAGGAGTTATGGAACTCTAAAAACAGAGAGGAGGATAGAGAGAGAGATGCAGAAGGAGTTAAGGAACTCTAAAAACAGAGAGGAGGATAGAGAGAGAGATGCAGAAGGAGTTATGGAACTCTAAAAACAGAGAGGAGGATAGAGAGAGAGAGATGCAGAAGGAGTTATGGAACTCTAAAAACAGAGAGGAGGATAGAGAGAGAGATGCAGAAGGAGTTATGGAACTCTAAAAACAGAGAGGAGGATAGAGAGAGAGATGCAGAAGGAGTTAAGGAACTCTAAAAACAGAGAGGAGGATAGAGAGAGAGATGCAGAAGGAGTTATGGAACTCTAAAAACAGAGAGGAGGATAGAGAGAGAGAGATGCAGAAGGAGTTATGGAACTCTAAAAACAGAGAGGAGGATAGAGAGAGAGATGCAGAAGGAGTTAAGGAACTCTAAAAACAGAGAGGAGGATAGAGAGAGAGATGCAGAAGGAGTTATGGAACTCTAAAAACAGAGAGGAGGATAGAGAGAGAGATGCAGAAGGAGTTATGGAACTCTAAAAACAGAGAGGAGGATAGAGAGAGAGATGCAGAAGGAGTTATGGAACTCTAAAAACAGAGAGGAGGATAGAGAGAGAGATGCAGAAGGAGTTATGGAACTCTAAAAACAGAGAGGAGGATAGAGAGAGAGATGCAGAAGGAGTTATGGAACTCTAAAAACAGAGAGGAGGATAGAGAGAGAGATGCAGAAGGAGTTAAGGAACTCTAAAAACAGAGAGGAGGATAGAGAGAGAGATGCAGAAGGAGTTAAGGAACTCTAAAAACAGAGAGGAGGATAGAGAGAGAGATGCAGAAGGAGTTCATGAGGCATGAGGCTGGAAGGAAGGAGGAGTGCATGGGTAATGAGCAGTAATGCAGGAGAATAGGATGAAAGGCTTACAGAGTCGTGCAGAGCATTGATTACTATCTATCGGTCAGTAGGTTATGCCTGCAGGCCTGAGAGAGAAGGGTATGAGAGAGAGAGAGAGAGAGAGAGAGAGAGAGAGAGAGAGAGAGAGAGAGAGAGAGAGAGAGAGAGAGAGGGAGTTGCAAGTCGGTGACTGTTTCCGAATGTGTGTGAACGTGCATATGGGTTTGTCAAAAGTTTGGACACACCTACTAATTCAAGGGTGTTTCTTTATTTTTGCTATTTTCTACATTGTAGAATATTAGTGAAGACATCAAAACCATGAATTAATGTGGAATCACGTAGTAACCAAAAAAGTATTAAACACATCAAAACATTTTACATTTGAGATTCTTCAAAGGAGCCACCCTTTGCATTGATGACAACTTTTCACACACTTGAGGTAGTCACCTGGAATGCATTTCAATTAACAGGTGTGCCTTGTTTAAACCTCTGGAGCTTTGCTGGGTCCCCCGCGAGACGGTTGAGCTAATGTAGGCTATTGTGAATAGCATGATGATGTAAGTAGCAAGAACATTTCCCAGGACAGAGACATATCTGATGTTGGCAGAAAGCTTACATTTCTGTTAATATAACTGCAATGTCCAATTTACAGTAGCTAAGAATAATCAAAGAATAATCTAATCAAATTGTATTAGTAACATGTGCCAAATACAACAAGTGTCGACCTTCCTGTGAAATGCTTAGTTAAGAGTCCCTAACCGACAATGCAGTTTCAAAACATACGGAATATAATAAGAAATAAAAGTAACATGTAATTAAGAGCAGCAGTAAAATAACAATAGCGAGACTCTATACAGGGTGGTACCGGTACAGAGTCAATGTGTGGGGGCACCTTAGTGGAGGTAGTATGTACATGTAGGTAGAGTTATGAAAGTGACTATGCACAGATTGTTATTTATTTATTTATTTATTTATTTATTTCACATTTATTTAACCAGGTAGGTAGTTGAGAACAAGTTCTCATTTACAACTGTGACCTGGCCAAGATAAAGCAAAGCAGTCCGACACAAACAACAACACAGAGTTACACGTGGAACAAACAAACATACAGTCAATAACACAATAGAGAAAGAAAAGTCTATATACAGTGTGTTCAAATGAAGTAAGATAAGGGAGGTAAGGCAATAAATAGGCCTTAGTGGTGAAATAATTACAATTTAACAATTCAACACTGGAGTAAAAGATGTGCAGAAGATGAATGTGCAAGTAGAGATACTGGGGTGCAAAGCAGCAAAAAAATAAATAACAGTATGGGGATGAGGTAGTTGGGTGGGCTATTAACAGAAAGGCTATGTACAGTGACCTGTGAGCTGCTCTGACAGCTGGTGCTTAAAGTTAGTGAGGTAGTCATGGGTCTCCATCTTCAGTGATTTTTGCAATTCGTTCCAGTCATTGGCAGCAGAGAACTGGAAGGAAAGGCGGTGGAAGGTAGGAATTGGCTTTGGGGGTGAGCAGTGAAGTATACCTGCTGGAGCGCGTGCTACAGGTGAGGTCTGCTATGGTGACCAGTGAGCTGGGATAAGGCGGGGATTTACCTAGAAAAGACTTATAGATGACCTGGAGCCAGTGGGTTTGGCGACGAATATGAAGCAAGGACCAGCCAACGAGAGCATACAGGTCACAGTGTTGGGTAGTATATTGGGTATATTGGGCTTTGGTGACAAAATGGATGGCACTGTGATAGACTGCATCCAATTTGCTGAGTAGAGTGTTGGAGGCTATTTTGTAAATGACATCGTCGAAGTCAAACATCGGTAGGATAATCAGTTTTACTAGGGTATGTTTGGCAGCATGAGTGAAGGATGCTTTGTTGCAAAATAGGAAGCCAATTCTAGATTTAATTTTGGATTGGAGATCCTTAATGTGAGTCTGGAAGGAGAGTTTACAGTCTAACCAGACACCTAGGTAGTCAGAACCGTCCAGAGTTGTGATGCTTCACGGGCGGACAAGTGTGGGAAGCGATCGGTTGAAAAGCATGCATTTAGTTTTACTTGCATTTAAGAGCAGTTGGAGGCCACGGAAGGAGTGTTGTATGACATGGAAGCTCGTCTGGAGGATTGTTAACACAGTGGACCAGAAGTATACAGAATGGTGTCATCTGCATGGAGGTTGATCAGAGAATCACCAGCAGCAAGATCGACGTCATTGATGTATAAAGAGGAAAGAGTCGGCCCGAGAATTGAACCCTGAACCCCATAGAGACTGCCAGAGGTTCGTACAACAGGCCCTCCGATTTGACACACTGAACTCTGTCTGAGAAGTTGCTGGTGAACCAGGCGAGGGAGTCATTTGAGAAACCAAGGCTGTTGAGTCTGCCAATAAGAATGTGATGATTTACAGAGTCGAAGCCTTGGAAAGGTCGATGAATAAAGCTGCACAGTATTGTCTCTTATCGATGGCGGTTATGATATCGTTTAGGACCTTGAGCGTGGCTGAGGTGCACCCATGACACGCTCGGAAACCAGATTGCATAGCGGAGAAGGTACGGTGGGATTCGAAATGGTCGATGATCTATTTGTTAACTTGGCTTTCGAAGACCTTAGTTGGACAGGGCAGAATAGATATCGGTCTGTAGCAGTTTGGGTCTAGTGTGTCTCACCCTTTTTAAAGAAGGGGATGACCGCGGAAGCTTTCCAATCTTTGTGGATCTCAGATGATACGAAAGAGAGTTTGAACTGGCTAGTAATAGGGGTTGCAACAATTTTGGCAGATTATTTTAGAAAGAGAGTGTCCAGATTGTCTAGCCAAGCTGATTTGTAGGGGTCCAGATTTTTCAGCTCTTTCAGAACATCAGCTATCTGGATATGGGTGAAGGAGAAATGTGGGATGTTTGGGCAAGTTGCTGTGGGGGTTGCAGGGCTGTTGACCAGGGTAGGTGTAGCCAGGTGGAATGCATGGCTAGCTGTAGAAAACTACTTTGAAATTGATTGAATAATTGAAATTCTCAATTATTGTGGATTTGTCGGTGGTGACACTGTTTCCTAGCCTCAGTGCAGTGGGCAGCTGGGAGGAGGTGCTCTTTTTCTCCATGGACTTTACAGTATCCCAGAACATTTTGGAGTTTGTGCTGAAGGATGCAAATTTCTGTTTGAAAAAGTTAGCCTTTGCTTTCCTAACTGCCTGTGTATATTGGTTACTAACTTCCTTGAGAAGTTGTAAGGCAATAAATAGGCCTTTGTATAAATAGGCCTTATTCGGGGGCCAAAGGATGTTTTTGTGATGGTCAAGGGCAATCAGATCTGGAGTGAACCAGAGGCTATATCTTTTCCTGGTTCTACATTGTTTGAATGGGGCGTGCTTATTTAAGATTTTGAGGAAAGCACTTTTATCTGTGCAGGGCACAGCTGGGGGCAGAAGGTCGTCTATAGCAAGCGGCAACAGTGAGAGACTTGTTTCTGGAAAGGTGGATTTTTAAAAGTAGAAGCTCAAATTATTTGGGCACAGACCTGGATACTAAGACAGAACTCTGCAGGCTATCTCTGCAGTAGATTGCAACTCCACCCCCTTTGGCAGTTCTATCTTGTCGGAAAATGTTATAGTTAGGGACGGAAATGTATGGGTTTTTGGTGGCCTTCCTAAGCCAGGATTCGGACACAGCTAGGACATCCGGGTTGGCAGAGTGTGCTAAAGCAGTGATTAAATCAAACTTAGGGAGGAGGCTTCTAATGTTAACATGCATGAAACCAAGGATTTTACGGTTACAGAAGTCAACAAATGAGAGGGCCTGGGGAAATGGGAGTGGAGCAAGGCACTGCAGGGCCTGGATGAACCTCAACATCACCAGAGGAGCATAGGAGGGGTAGGATAATGGATAAGGGTACGACTAAGGGCTATAAGAACTGGTCATATAGTATGTTCGGAACAGAGAGTAAAAGGAGCAGGTTGTGAATACAGTTGAGGTAAACCTAGGTATTGAGTGACGATGAGAGAGGTATTGTCTCTAGAGACATCAATTAAACCAGGTGAGGACACCTGGGTGGGACAAGAGGGTTAGCTGAGGCATATTAGTGAAATAAGACAATAATCACTAACCAAATTAGCAATGGACAAGGTATATTGACATTAGGGAGAGGCATGCATTGCCACGTGATCATAGAGTCCTATGAGTAGCTAGACGGGCTGGAGACACAGCGATTCAGACAGCTAGCAGGCTTGGAGAAGGTCCTTAGAGGAACGCCATGACGGAAGAAGTCTGTGGATGTAGCCACCTCGTGCGCGTACGTTGACAAACCAGTTGTGATGGATCAGCAGGGGTTTGTGTAGTAAAAGGGTCCAGGTCAATTGGAAAAATAGTTGTAGTAGCCAAAGAAAATTGACTGATGGACCACTTCAGCTAACAGTCCGGTATGCTCTGGACAGCTAGCGGGCCGCAGCTAGCAGGTTAGTAGATGGCATTCAGGGGATGTCGCGACAAAGGAGCCTGTTGAAAAAACCCCTCGGGCGGATTACGTTGGTAGTCCAGTCGTGATGAATCGGCGGGGCTCCGTATTGGCAATAAAAGGGGTCCAGGCCAATTGGCAAAATAGGTATTGTAGCCCAAGGAGTGACTGATGAACCTCTTCAGCTAGCCAGGAGATGGGCCTAGCATAGGCTAGCTCCAGGCTAATTGGTGCTTGCATCGGGACAGAGACATTAGCCAGGAGAAGCCAATCGGATAGCAGCTAGATAGCTGCGATGATCCAGGTCAGAGCTTGCAGTAGGAATCCGGTGGTATGGAGAAAAAGGAGTCCATAAAGTTCTGGGTTGAAACACGCTGTGCAGACTGGCAGGAGTTGTCCTGGCTAAAGGTTAGCTGATGACCGATAGCTGACTACTAACTAGTAGCTAAAAATTATATATACATAATAAAATATATGCGACGAAAAAATATATATAAAATATATATATATATATATATATATATATATATATAAAGATATATACATGGGATACGACAAGATGAAGACAAAAGACGCCTGACTGCTACGCCATCTTGCATTTGGCATAGATGATAACAACAGAGAGTAGCAGCACTGTAAAAGATAGTCTGGGTAGCCATTTGATTAGATGTTCAGGAGTCTGATTACTTGGGGGTTGAAGCTGTTTAGAAGCCTCTTGGACCTAGACTTGGCGCTCCGGTACCGCTTGCCGTGCGGTAGCGCTTGCCGTTCGGTAGCAGAGAGAACAGTCTCTGACTAGGGTGGCTGGAAACCTTGACAATTTTTAGGGCCTTCCTCTGACAGTGCCGGGTATAGAGGTCCTGGAAGGCAGGAAACTTTGCCCCAATGATGTACTTGGCCGTTCACACTACCCTCTGTAGTGCCTTGCGGTCGGAGGCCGAGCAGTTGCCATACCAGGCAGTGACGCAACCAGTCAGGATACTCTCGATGGTGCAGCTGTAGAACCTTTTGAGGATCTGAGGACCCATGCCAAATCTGTTCAGTCTCCTGAGGGGGAATAGGTTTTGTCATGTCCTCTTCACAATTGTCTTGGTGTGCTTGGACCATGTTAGTTTGTTGGGGATGTGGACACCAAGGAACTTGAAGCTCTCAATCTGCTCTACTGCAGCCCCATCGATGAGAATGGGTCTGTGCTCGGTCCTCTTTTTCCTGATATCCACCATCATCAAATCAAATCAAACCTTAGTGTTGTATCATCTCCTTTGTCTTGATCACTTTGAGGGAGAGGTTGTTGTCATGGTAACACACCGCCAGGTCTCTGACCTCCTCCCTATAGGCTGTCTCATTGTTGTCGGTGATCTGGCCTACCACTGTTGTGTCATAGGCAAACTTAGTGATGGTGTTGGAGTTGTACCTGGCCGTGCAGTCATGAGTGAACAGGGAGTACAGGAGGGGACTGAGCATGCGCCCCTGAGGGGCCCCTGTTTTGAGGATCAGCGTGGCGGATGTGTTGTTACCTACCCTTACCACCTGGGGGCGGCCTGTCAGGAAGTCCTGGATCCAGTTTGTGGATGAGCTTTGAGGGCACTATGGTGTTGAACGCTGAGCTGTAGTCAATGAATAGCATTCTCACATAGGTGTTTATTTTGTCCAGGTGGGAAAGGGCAGTGTGGAGTGCAATAGAAATTGCCTCATCTGTGGATCTGTTGGGGCAGTATGCAAATTGGAGTGGGTCTAGCGTTTCTGGAATAATGGTGTTGAGGTGAGCCATGATCAGCCTTTCAAAGCACTTCATGGCTACAGACGTGAGAGCTCGGGGTCGGTAGTCATTTAGGCAGTTTACCTTAGTGTTGTATTTGTTTCAGGAGAGTGCACAATTACGAACTTGAAAATGTATTATATAAGCAATTAGGCACATTTGGGCAGTCTTGATTAAAAACACTGAATAGAAATCCGATGTTTCATCGGATCAGTCTAACACTTTGCACATACACTGAAGCCATCTAGTGGCCAAAATCTACATTTCTCCTGGGATGGCGTAATACATTTTGGCCTTTCTCTTGCATTTCAAAGATGATGGTACAAAACCATGTTTTTTTCTTTGTTTTATCTTCTACCAGATCAAATGTGTTATATTATTCTACATGTATTTAAGATTTCCACAAACTTGATTTCCACAAAAGTGTTTCTTTTCAAATGGTATCAAGAATATGCAAATCCTTGCTTCAGGTACTGAGCTATAGGCAGTTAAATTTGGGTCATTTTAGGCGAAAATGGAAAGAAGGGGCAGATCCTTAAGAGTTTAAAATAAGTTCATTTGTGGAATTTATTTTCTTCATAATGCATTTGAGCCAATCAGCTGTGTTGTGACAAGATGGTGTTGTACAGAATATATCTCTATTTGGTAAAAGACATGAAGACATGAAGGTTAGACAGTACGGAACATTTCAAGAACTTTTAAAGTTTCTTCAAGTGCAGTCACAAAAATCAATTAGCGCTATGATGAAACTGTCTCTCATGAGGACCCCCACAGGAAAGGAATACCCAGTAACCTCTGCTGCAGAGGATAAGTTCATTAGAGTTACCAGCCTCAGAAATTGCAGCCCAAATAAATACTTGACAGAGTTCAGGTAACAGACACATCTCAACATGAACTGTTCAGAGGAGACTACGTGAATCAGGCATTAATGGTCGAATTGATGTAAATAAACCACTAGTAAAGGACACCAATAACAAGAAGAGACTTGCTTGGGTCAAAAAACACCATCAATGGACATTAGACCGTTGGACATATGTCTTTTGGTCTGATGAGTCCAAATTGTCGATTATTGGTTCCAAATGTCGTGTCTTTGTGAGATGCAGAGAAGGTGAACGGATTATCTCTGTGTGTGTGGTTCCCACCGTGAAGCATGGTTTCGGAGGTGTGATGGTGTGGGGGTGTTTTGCTGGTGACACTGTCAGTGATTAAATTAGATTTCAAGGTACACTTAACAAGCATAGCCACCACAGCATTCTGCAGCAACAAGTGCTCAGCATATGTGGGAACTCCTTCAAGACTGTTGGAAAAGCATTCCAGGTGAAGCTAGTTGAAAGAATGCCAAGCGTGTGCAAAGCTGTCATCAGGGTAAAGGGTGGATACTACATGATTCCATATGTGTTATTTCATAGTATTGATGTCTTCCCTATTATTTTACAATGTAGACAATAGTAAAAATAATGAAAAACCCTTGAATGAGTATGTGTGTCCAAACTTTTGGCTGGTACTGTTCTTGAGAGTGCATTTGTCTATCCATTGGTTATCTGTCATTTTTTCCCCCTCAATGTGGCTGTGTGTGTGTGACTGTGGATCTGGGTGTCTCTGTGCATGTGGGTGACTCACTGTAGGCCTATATGGCTTGCTGCCTGTATGGCTTGCTGCCTGTATGGCTTGCTGCCTGTATGGCTTGATGCCTGCTATTTTGACCAGATGATGGGATGATTTAATAACTTGTCTTTATTGGGCCCATAAAGTGTAGTGTCAGAGTCACTCAGAATCAATAAACACACCAGATGTGTGTTGCTGTCGCCTCCTTACCTGCTCTGTGTTCTGGGAAATGGACCGTGTGGTCCAAAGTACCAGTTGGCTGGTGGTCTAATGGTCTGGTGGTCTAATTGTCTGGTGGTCTAATGGTCTGGTGGTCTAATGGTCTGGTGGTCTAATGGTCTGGTGGTATAATGGTCTGGTGGTCTAATGGTCTGGTGGTCTAATGGTCTGGTGGTATAATGGTCTGGTGGTATAATTGTCTGGTGGTCTAATTGTCTGGTGGTCTAATGGTCTGGTGGTCTAATGGTCTGGTGGTATAATTAGCTGGTGGTATAATGGTCTGGTGGTCTAATGGTCTGGTGGTCTGGTGGTATAATGGTCTGGTGGTATAATGGTCTGGTGGTATAATGGCCAGGTGGTATAATGGTCTGGAGGTATAAAGGTCTGGTGGTATAATGGTCTGGTGGTCTAATGGTCAGGTGGTATAATGGTCAGGTGGTATAATGGTCTGGTGGTATAATGGTCTGGTGGTCTAATGGTCTGGTGGTCTAATGGTCTGGTGGTCTGGTGTTATAATGGTCTGGTGGTCTAATGGTCTGGTGGTATAATGGTCAGGTGGTATAATGGTCTGGTGGTATAATGGCCAGGTGGTATAATGGTCTGGAGGTATAAAGGTCTGGTGGTATAATGGTCTGGTGGTCTAATGGTCAGGTGGTATAATGGTCAGGTGGTATAATGGTCTGGTGGTCTAATGGTCTGGTGGTATAATGGTCTGGTGGTATAATGGTCTGGTGGTCTGGTGGTATAATGGTCAGGTGGTATAATGGTCTGGTGGTATAATGGTCTGGTGGTATAATGGTCTGGTGGTATAATGGTCTGGTGGTCTGGTGGTATAATGGTCAGGTGGTATAATGGTCTGGTGGTATAATGGTCTGGTGGCATAATGGTCTGGTGGTATAATGGTCTGGTGGTCTGGTGGTATAATGGTCAGGTGGTATAATGGTCTGGTGGTCTAATGGTCTGGTGGTCTAATGGTCTGGTGGTATAATGGTCTGGTGGTATAATGGTCTGGTGGTCTAATGGTCTGGTGGTATAATGGTCTGGTGGTATAATGGTCTGGTGGTCTGGTGGTATAATGGTCAGGTGGTATAATGGTCTGGTGGTCTAATGGTCTGGTGGTATAATGGTCTGGTGGTATAATGGTCTGGTGGTCTGGTGGTATAATGGTCAGGTGGTATAATGGTCTGGTGGTATAATGGTCTGGTGGTATAATGGTCAGGTGGTATAATGGTCTGGTGGTATAATGGTCTGGTGGTATAATGGTCAGGTGGTATAATGGTCAGGTGGTATAATGGTCTGGTGGTATAATGGTCCGGTGGTATAATGGTCAGGTGGTATAATGGTCTGGTGGTATAATGGTCTGGTGGTATAATGGTCTGGTGGTCTGGTGTTATAATGGTCTGGTGGTATAATGGTCTGGTGGTATAATGGTCAGGGGGTATAATGGTCTGGTGGTATAATGGTCAGGTGGTATAATGGTCAGGTGGTATAATGGTCTGGTGGTATAATGGGCTAACAGCTGTTATACTCTTAGTGGTCCCTCTTTTACCTTTAGTTTTTATTGGAACTGTAAAAACTGTTAACCTGCAGTACACATTTTGTTCATAAAACTAAACTAAAACCATAAAGCACAAAGTTTTATTAAAGGAGTCTTTCACAAAACAAGCTTGGGAACTCCAGCACACAAAAATACACTGTAGTTATGGTGCAAATACTGAAATGTGGTTTAGCCTCCAGCCTCAATAAATATCCTCTCCCAGATACTCTCCCAGCTCTCTCACAGTAGCCAGCCGGGCACTTTTAGTGAGAGGAGAATAGGAAGACATTTTCTGCTCTAACTTTCTTCTCTTCCCAGCATGCTCTAGTTGCCCTGTGGGGGTCCGCAATGCTGCCCATAGTGGTGGCCGATGAGATGCTCATTGCCAAGCGACTCAAGAGTGTGTGTGTGTGTGTGTCTGTGAATTCAATGTAGAGTGTTGAGATCAAATTAATACCACACAGACTGGGCTAACGAAGAGTTCGGACGGACACACACACACAACAACAGACAAAATAACAACAACATGATAATCAAGAATTTCAAAAAGGATTTTTCTATTTCTGGCCATGCCTTCCATCTGGCTACCCCTACCCCGGTCAACAGTTCTGCACCCCCCGCAGCAACTTCCCAAGCCTCCGCCATTTCCCCTTCACCCAAACTCAGATAGCTGATGTTCTGAAAGAGCAGCAAAATCTGGACCATTACAAATCAGCTGGGTTAGACATTCTGGAACCTCTCTTTCTAAAATTATCCGCCGCAATTGTTGCAACCCCTATTACTAGCCTGTTCAACCTCTCTTTCGTATCGTCTGAGTTCCCTAAAGATTGGAAACCTGCCGCGGTCATCCCCCTCTTCAAAGGTGGAGACACTCTAGACCCAAAATATTACAGACCTACATCTTTCCTACCCTGCCTTTCTAAAGTCTTCGAAAGCCAAGTTAACAAAAAGATCACCGACCATTTCGAATCCCACCGTACCTTCTCTGCTATGCAATCTGCGTGTCATGGGTGCACCTCAGCCACGCTCAAGGTCCTAAACGATATCAAAACCGCCATTGATAAAAGACAATACTCTGCAGCCGTCTTCATCAACCTGGCCAAAGCTTTCGACTCTGTCAATCACCATATTCTTATTGGCAGACTCAACAGCCTTGGTTTCTCAAATGACTGCCTAGCCTGGTTCACCAACAACTTCTCAGATAGAGTTCTGTGTGTCAAATCGGAGGGCATAATGTCCGGACCTCTGGCAGTATCTATGGAGGTGCCACAGGGTTCAATTCTCGGGCCGACTCTTTTCTCTGTATACATCAATGATGTCGCTCTTGCTGCTGATGATTCTCTGATCCACCTCTACGCAGATGACACCATTCTGTATACTTCTTTCTGTGGCCTCCAACTGCTCTTAAATACAAGTAAAACGAAAGGCATGATCTTCAACCGATCGCACCCACTTGCATGTCTTGGATCACTACTCTGGACTTAGAATATGTGGACAACTACAAATACCTAGGTGTCTGGTTAGACTGTAAACTCTCCTTCCAGACTCACATTTAGTATCTCCAATCCAAAATGAAACCTAGAATAGGCGTCTTATTCCGCAACAAAGCATCCTTCACTCAAGCTGCCAAACATGCCCTTTTAAAACTGACTACCCTATCTATCCTTGACTTCGGCGATGTCATTTACAAAATAGCCTCCAACACTCTACTCAGCAAATTGGATGTAGTCTATCACAGTGGCATCCGTTTTGTCACCAAAGCCCCATATACTACCCACCACTGCGACCTGTATGCTCTCGTTGGCTGGCCCTCGCTAAACATTCATCGCCAAACCCACTGGCTCCAGGTAAATTATAATTCTTTGCTTGGTAAGCCCCGCCTTACCTCAGCTCACTGGTCATCATAGCAGCACCCACCTGTAGCACGCACTCCAGCAGGTATATTTCACTGGTCTCTATAGCAGCACCCACCCGTAGCACGCACTCCAGCAGGTATATTTCACTGGTCTCTTTAGCAGCACCCACCCGTAGCACGCACTCCAGCAGGTATATTTCACTGGTCTCTTTAGCAGCACCCACCCGTAGCACGCACTCCAGCAGGTATATTTCACTGGTCTCTATAGCAGCACCCACCCGTAGCAAGCACTCCAGCATGTATATTTCACTGGTCTCTATAGCAGCACCCACCCGTAGCATGCGCTCCAGCAGGTATATTTCACTGGTCTCTATAGCAGCACCCACCCGTAGCACGCACTCCAGCAGGTATATTTCACTGGTCTCTATAGCAGCACCCACCCGTAGCACGCGCTCCAGCAGGTATATTTCACTGGTCTCTATAGCAGCACCCACCCGTAGCACGCACTCCAGCAGGTATATTTCACTGGTCTCTATAGCAGCACCCACCCGTAGCACGCACTCCAGCAGGTAAATTTCACTGGTCTCTATAGCAGCACCCACCCGTAGCACGCACTCCAGCAGGTATATTTCACTGGTCTCTATAGCAGCACCCACCCGTAGCACGCACTCCAGCAGGTATATTTCACTGGTCTCTATAGCAGCACCCACCCGTAGCACGCGCTCCAGCAGGTATATTTCACTGGTCTCTATAGCAGCACCCACCCGTAGCACGCACTCCAGCAGGTATATTTCACTGGTCTCTATAGCAGCACCCACCCGTAGCACGCACTCCAGCAGGTATATTTCACTGGTCTCTATAGCAGCACCCACCCGTAGCACGCACTCCAGCAGGTATATTTCACTGGTCTCTATAGCAGCACCCACCTGTAGCACGCGCTCCAGCAGGTATATTTCACTGGTCTCTATAGCAGCACCCACCCGTAGCACGCGCTCCAGCAGGTATATTTCACTGGTCTCTATAGCAGCACCCACCCGTAGCACGCACTCCAGCAGGTATATTTCACTGGTCTCTATAGCAGCACCCACCCGTAGCACGCGCTCCAGCAGGTATATTTCACTGGTCTCTATAGCAGCACCCACCCGTAGCACGCACTCCAGCATGTATATTTCACCTGTCATCCCAAAGCCAACTCCCCCTTTGGCCGCCTTTCCTTCCTGTTCTCTGCTGCCAATGACTGAAATGAATTGCAAAAATCACTAAAGCTGGAGACTCATATCTCCCTCACTAACTTTAAGCATCAGCTGTCAGAGCTGCTTACAAATCATTGCACCTGTACATAGCCCATCTGTAAATAGCCCACCCAACTACCGCATCCCCATACAGTTTCTTTGTTTTTTTTGCCCCTTTGCACCCCAGTATCTCTCCTTGCACTTCATCTTCTGCACTATCCATCACTCCAGTGTTTAATTGCTAAATTGTAATTATTTCACCACTAAGGCCTATTTATTGCCTTACCTCCCTTATCTTACTTCATTTGCACACACTGTATATAGAGTTGTTCTACTGTATTATAGACTGTATGTTTGTTTATTCAATGTGTAACTCTGTGTTGTTGTAAGTGTCAAAGTGCTTTGCTTTATCTTGGCCAGGTCGCAGTTGTAAATGAGAACTTGTTCTCAACTGGCCTACCTGGTTAAATAAAGGTGAAATAAAAATGAAAAATATAATACACACATATACTGTAGCTCTCAGCGAGAGGGAAACATTTTTTTAAATGATTTTCATGAAATGCAGTCTTTTCCAGTGATGTCTCTCAGTTAATTAATTAGCAGTTAGCAGTGGCGATTTTAGCATGTAAATATTGGTGGGGCAAAAAAACTATAGTGGGATGCATGTCAGCAAAGCCACTGCACAACATAGTTCTAAACAATAAGTCATTGCACTGGAACAAACGATGCCCACAAATTACCTACATAAAGCTGTCTTAACAGCAGTCACAACACCTTACCACTGCTCCACCTGGCTGTCAGTGAAGCCTTGTCTGGCAGCAAAACAGTTCATTCAGCCTCATTTACTTAAAAAAAAAACATAGCTGATATGGCTGACCTGCTTAAACAAATGTGGTTTGTACTGACAATTGAGATGTACAAACTACGGCATAAGGGGACGACAAGCGAATAAGAGACTCTCCGTAATTTCGATGAAGACATTAATGAGCGAGCTAGGACGGACGAAGTCAATATATCTATTTGTTTAGCACTTCTGAAAGCACTGAGCTAGGCTGGAACACCTGCATTTTGGAGCTGCCTTACTCAAGAAAACAAAACAGAGTCCATGTTTGTACGTAGCTTTAATAACAGCTTTAATTACTCAATGATACATTTATATATATTTTCACATTGTTTTGCAAACTGATATGTGATACCTTTATTAAATGCATCCCCCAGAAAAACAGACAAAAAATGTGGGGCTCCACCTGCAATGAATGACGGGTGGCCCCTGGCGGTTAGTCATGACCTGCATGCACAGAGAGAGACCTCATCACCACCATCCACTGGAGTGGAACAGACGTCCAGCTACTGATGCAACTCATATGACTGAGGACACAGTGAAACATTAGGAGACACGTTGATTGACTTGTATTGATGACAGCGTGTGTGAGTTGACTGAATAATAATGTTTTGAAAGGAACTCACTGCCTAAACAAACTGTTGTGTTATGACAGAGTATTAATTGTCAGCCTGGTCCTGGTAGAGGCAGTAACCACGTTAAAAGACTTGAGATAAACGTGATTTATAGATGTGTATACTAATCATGCATAACACTAATCATGCATAACACTAATCATGCATAACACTAATCATGCATAACACTAATCATGC
>NC_092173.1:37026853-37049353 GCF_045791955.1 Oncorhynchus clarkii lewisi | reverse complement strand
CAGCCCAGTTCAATCTACCAGCCTCCCAGGCTGCTCCAGCCCAGAGAAGCCAACCAGTGTCTTAGTTTGCTCCAGCCCAGGTCAGCCTACCAGCCTCTTAGTCTGTTCCAGCCTCCTAATCTACTCCACCTAGATAACCACCAACAACAGCAATCTTTATCGATTATAATCTAAAGTTCTTGGTCCAGGAAAGATGATTAGCTAGACACCAGGTGTATAAGTCCTGGTGTCCTACAATGGACAGTGCAATCCAGCTACTCAGTCAGACCAGGACTGACACCCCTGACAACATCATCATCCACACTGGCACAAACTACCTTCAGGCCAAAGGTGAAGATGTATCTGGGGCAGTGAGCAGAGTGGCAGAGCAGGAACAGGCTATGTTCCCAACAACCAATATAGTTGTGTCCACCCTCCTACCAAGAAAAAACTTCCCAGGACAGTTGATGAACAAAATAAATCAACAGATCACTGTGGACTGTGCCTCACTGCTCAACGTCAGAATGGCTCACCACCCCACTCTGACATGAGAACACTTTATACGACAATGTACACCTTGATCAGGACAGTGTCAGAACCTTGCTTAAATGATGCAAAACTTGGCAGGGACCCACACATCCATCACTACAGCAGCAGAGGCCCCCCGCTCCACTTTCTGAAACAACTGCACTTCCACCATCCCCAGGAGAAAAGAGCCAGACACAGCTTATTACAGCACAGCTCTACTAGACCAGGCCCAAAACAGCACGTATTTACCAGACCAGACCCGCAATAGGGCAGCACGACCAGACCCGTCCCATCACCACACTGCTCTATAAGACCAGGCCAAACACAGCACAGATTTACCAGACCAGACCTACCCCAGGACAGCCCGACCAGACCCGTCCCATCACAACATAGCTCTACTAGACCAGGCCCAACACAGCACAGATTTACCAGACCAGACCTGCCTCAGGACAGCACGACCAGACCCGGCCCATCACAACTCAGCTCTACTAGACCAGGCCCATCACAACACAGCTCTACTAGACCAGACCCAACACAGCACAGATTTACCAGACCAGACCTGCCTCAGGACAGCACGACCAGACCCGCCCATCACAACACAGCTCTACTAGACCAGGTCCATCACAACACAGCTTTACTAGACCCTGTGTTTGAGCCAATCAGTTATGTTGTGACAAGGTATACAGAAGCTACCCCTATTTGGTAAAAGACCAGTCTATTTTATGGCAAGAACAGCTCAAATAAGCAAAGAGAAATGACAGTCCATCATTACTTTAACTTTAACTTTGAAAGTTTATTCAAGTGCAGTTGTTCTCTGCTGCAGAGGATAAGGTTGTTAGTCACCATCCTCAGAAATTACAGCCCAAATAAATGCTTCACAGAGTTCAGGTAACAGACACATCTCAACATCAACTGTTCAGAGGAGACTGTGAATCAGGCCTTGATGGTCAAATTTTTGTAAAGAAACCACAACTAAAGGACACCAATAATAATAAGAGACTTGCTTAGGCCAAGAAACATGAGCAATGGTCTTTTGACTGGCGGAAATCATTCCTTTGTTCTGATGAACCCAAATTTGAGATTTTTGTTTACAACCACTGTGTCTTTGTGAGATGCAGAGTAGGTGAACGGATGATCTCCCATGTGTGGTTCCCACCGTGAAGCATGGAGGAGGAGGTGTGATGGTGTGGGATGCTTTGTTGGTGATACTGTCTGTGATTTGTTGGTTAAGGCACACCTAACCAGCATGGCTACCACAGCATTCTGCACCGATACGCCATCCCATCTAGCTTGCACTTAGTGGGACTACCATTTGTTTTTCAACAGGACATGGACCCATCACACCTCCAGGCTGTCTAAGAGCTATTTGATCAAGAAGGAGAGATGGAGTGATGCATCAGATGACCTGGCCTCCACAATTTCATAGTTTGATGTCTTTACTAATATTCTACAATGTAAAGAAAAACCCTTTAATGACTAAGTGTGTCCGAACTTTTGACTGGTACTGTATATTACAATTGTTATTTTCTTCTATGTACTTTACTCAAAACCAGTGAATTTCACTTATTATAAATGCTATAATTAACTATCAGCTCTAGGAATATCCAGGGGCTAAACTCAACAAATTTTGGTTTTAAAACCAGAAAATCCAGAATATCTTAAAAACAAGGGACAGGACATCATAATCCTACTGGAAACATGGTGTCGTGGAGACATTGATACTCAGTGTCCCTTCGGCTATATAGAAAATGTACTACCATCAATCAAACATAAAAATGTTAAACGGGTTTGAAGACTGAATTAAACGAATAAAGGGCCAAACCACACTTAACACTTAACAAAGTTTCAATATATTGTGACAATCATGTATGCATATGTGTAGCTTATACTCCTCTTTCAGATTCACCATTTTACGATCATAATTTTTTGGACAAATTCTATATAGAAAACAGTTAATTTTAGGCAGAGGGAAAGTGCTGCTTTGTGCAGATTACAATGCAAGAACAGGTTCTGAGCCTGACTACACTGATACGTAAGGTAACCAACCACCAGATAAACTCAGCAAAAAAAGAAGTGTCCCGTCTTTAAAAGATCATTCGTAAAAATCCAAATAACTTCACAGATCTTCATTGTAAAGTGTTTAAACACTGTTTTCCGTGCTTGTTCAACGAACCATAAACAATTAATGAACATGCACCTGTGGAACGGTCAGTACGACACTAACAGCTGATTGTCCTCGTAGAACCAGACCATGTGTAACAAAAACTACACAGGATCGGTACATCCGGACATCACACCTGCCAGGTACAGGATGGCAACAACAACTGCCCAAATTACACCAGGAACGCACAATCCCTCTATCAGTGCTCAGATTGTCCGCAATAGACTGAGAGAGGCTGGACTGAGGGCTTGTAGACCTGTTGTAAGGCAGGTCCTCACCAGACATCACCGGCAACAACGTCACCTATGATCACAAACCCACCATCGCTGGACCAGACAGGACTGGCAAAACGTGCTCTTTACTGACGAGTCGCGGTTTTGTCTCACCAGGGGTGATGGTCGGATTTGCGTTTATCGTCGAAGGAATGAGCGTTACACCGAGGCCTATACTCTGGAGCGGGATCGATTTGGAGGTTGAGGGTGGTTCATGGTCTGGGGCAGTGTGTCACAGCATCATCGGACTGAGCTTGTTTACATTGAAGGCAATCTCAACGCTGTGCGTTACAGGGAGACATCCTCTTCCCTCATGTGGTACCCTTCCTGCAGGCTCATCCTGACATGACCCTCCAGCATGACAATGCCAACAGCCATACTGCTCGTTCAGTGTGTGATTTCCTGCAAGACAGGAATGTCAGTGTTCTGACATGGCCAGCGAAGAGCCCGGATCTCAATCCCATTGAGCACGTCTGGGACCTGTTGGATCGGAGAGTGTGGGCTAGGGCCATTCCACCCAGAATTGTCCGGGATCTTGCAGGTGCCGTGGTGGACAAAGTCAGGGCAATTAACGATGCTCCAAATCCCAAAAACGTGTCCTAGCTCAGGTTATTCCTGGGCATGGTCAACTACTAAGGTAAGTTCCTCCCTGAGCTGTCGACAATGTTGACTACACCTTATCAGCTGCTCCACAAAGACTGTAAATTGAAGTAGGGGCCAGCTCAAGAGAAAGCTTTCAAGGAAGTGAAACCACTTCCACAATCAGCACAACTGCAGGTTCATTTTGTCCAAGACAAAGAGATCCTTCTGTCATATGACTTCTCGCCCTATGGCGTCAGGGCAGTACTCTGTCATCATATGGAGGAAGGGTCAGAGAAACCCATTGGATTCGCATCACGTACGCTGACGAGTTCTGAGAAGGGTTATTCACAGTTAGACAAGAAAGGTTTGGCCGTAGCTTTTGTTGTGAAATGCTTTCATCAGTATCTCTATGTTCTTCATTTCACCATATGCACTGACCACAAACCACTGATGAGCCTTTTCAGTGAATCAAGATGCTTTCCTCCCATTGCTTCAGCAAGGATACAGTACTGGGCCCTCACACTGTCAGCTTCCCAGTAAACTATAGTGTACAGGGGGGTGGGGGGGGATGCAAACGCAGATGCCCTAAGCTGTCTCCCGCTACCAGAGATGCCGGCCACAACTGTGGTGCCTCCCGAGACAATTTTCCTAATGGAGAGATTATCAAATTTACCTGTAAATGCCAAACATCAAACAGACCAGATTCCAGGATTCCGGTGGACAGACAGGAATCCTATCCTGGTGGACAGACCGGAATCCTATCCTGGCCCAAGTGAAAAGATTCCTTATGCAGGATTGACCTCCATCATAGAGGATGAGGGAATGAGACCTTATGCAAAGCGCAAAACTGGATGACTGCATTCTCTGGGGGTCCAGAGTAGTTGTTCCGGCCCCTGGCCATGCACAATTCATGGATGAGGTCCGTGAGGCTCACCCGGTTGCCTCCCGGATGAAAAGTTTAGCCAGATCTTACATCTGGTGGCCTAACGTGGATCAGGACGTAGAAAACAAAGTGAAATCATGTTCTGAGTGCCAGATCAACCAGAAGATGGCGCCGCCCGCTCCTCTACATTTGTGGGAGTGGCCTGACTGCCCATGGTCCAAGCTGCACATAGACTTTGCAGACAAGGTTCCTTGTCATGGTGGACGCTCACTCCAAGTGGCTGGAGGCTCACACCATGAGCAACATCACAGTGACCACAACTGAAAAGCTTCAGCAGCTGTTTGCAGCTCATGGTCAGCCTGAGTGGCTGGAGGCTCATGTCATGAGCAACATCACGTTGTTGCGTTGTGTCCGACAACGCCCTTTACCTGTGATTTGTTCAATTAATTCATGTGGAGAGACGGGATTCGCCACGTCCGAAGCGCTCCATTTCAACCGGTCTCGAACGGCTCAGCGGAGCCGGCTCTGAAAGACACTGAAAGAGGGACTCAAAAAGATGATCACAAATAAACCATCATAAATAAAATCTCTCGGTTCTTGTTCCAGTACCGCATCATGCCACAAACAACAACAGGACAGGCTCCAACTGAGATGTTGATGGGAAGAAAGCCAAAAGGTGACCTGGAACTCCTGCATCCGGACATCAAAGCACGAGTGGAACAGAAACAGGAGAAACAGAAAGAGAGAAATGACCACCACGCGAGGGAGAGACGGAAACATCTGCAACATCACAAGCAGTTGGTTGCCAGGTATCATGCTGAGTCCGAGTGGCCCAGTCTCCTTTTGTGCTCAAACTGACTGATGGTCGAGTCTGGCACAGGCACCAGGACCACATCCGCCTGAGCTCTGACAAAGAAAAGACGATGTCTGCAGACAGAACCGCGGCGGTTGATAGTATACAAGTTGAAACCCACAGGAAACAGTATCTGAGGAACAGGGGCATTCCGTGGTTCCTGCAGAGGGTTATGGACTTTCTTTCACAAACACCCAACCCGCTCCAGCTCCACTGGGAAACACCTTACCTGTGTCTTGTGGCACCCCAGGTATACTGCGCAGATCAGAGTGGAGTCACAAGCCTCCTGAAAAACAAACTTATTAGTTGACACCGAGAGGCTTGAGGTGTTAGTGTTTGTTTGGAACAGCAGACTTAGTTGAAAGAAACAAGGACTGTCATTTTTTGTTTGCTTACATTTACAGGAACACTAGCAGAAGTTCTAAAGTATTGAAAAGAAAAGAAAACACTGATGTGGTGTTTCCTCACAGGGGGATTGAAATAAAGGGGGGAGAAGTGTTATTGTGGGGGGGAGGGGGGAGAAGTGTTATTGTGGGGGGGAGGGGGGAGAAATTGTATTTTTGGGCTCCCGAGTGGCGCATTGGTCTAAGACACTTCATCTCAGTGCAAGAGGTGTCACTGCCTGTACCTCGTTCAAATCCAGGCTGCATCACATCTGGCTGTGATTGGGAGTCCCATAGGGCAGTGCACATTTGGCCCAGCATTGTCTGGGGTAGCCATTCATTGTAAATAATAATTAGTTCTTATTAACTGACTTGCTGAGTTACAGTGCCTTGCGAAAGTATTCGGCCCCCTTGAACTTTGCGACTTTTTGCCACATTTCAGGCTTCAAACATAAAGATATAAAACTGTATTTTTTTTGTGAAGAATCAACAACAAGTGGGACACAATCATGAAGTGGAACGACATTTATTGGATATTTCAAACTTTTTTAACAAATCAAAAACTGAAAAATTGGGCGTGCAAAATTATTCAGCCCCTTTACTTTCAGTGCAGCAAACTCTCTCCAGAAGTCCAGTGAGGATCTCTGAATGATCCAATGTTGACCTAAATGACTAATGATGATAAATACAATCCACCTGTGTGTAATCAAGTCTCCGTATAAATGCACCTGCACTGTGATAGTCTCAGAGGTCCGTTAAAAGCGCAGAGAGCATCATGAAGAACAAGGAACACACCAGGCAGGTCCGAGATACTGTTGTGAAGAAGTTTAAAGCCGGATTTGGATACAAAAAGATTTCCCAAGCTTTAAACATCCCAAGGAGCACTGTGCAAGCGATAATATTGAAATGGAATGAGTATCAGACCACTGCAAATCTACCAAGACCTGGCCGTCCCTCTAAACTTTCAGCTCATACAAGGAGAAGACTGATCAGAGATGCAGCCAAGAGGCCCATGATCACTCTGGATGAACTGCAGAGATCTACAGCTGAGGTGGGAGACTCTGTCCATAGGACAACAATCAGTCGTAAATTGCACAAATCTGGCCTTTATGGAAGAGTGGCAAGAAGAAAGCCATTTCTTAAAGATATCCATAAAAAGTGTTGTTTAAAGTTTGCCACAAGCCACCTGGGAGACACACCAAACATGTGGAAGAAGGTGCTCTGGTCAGATGAAACCAAAATTGAACTTTTTGGCAACAATGCAAGACGTTATGTTTGGCGTAAAATCAACACAGCTCATAACCTTGAACACACCATCCCCACTGTCAGACATGGTGGTGGCAGCATCATGGTTTGGGCCTGCTTTTCTTCAGCAGGGACAGGGAAGATGGTTAAAATTGATGGGAAGATGGATGGAGCCAAATACAGGACCATTCTGGAAGAAAACCTGATGGAGTCTGCAAAAGACCTGAGACTGGGACGGAGATTTGTCTTCCAACAAGACAATGATCCAAAACATAAAGCAAAATCTACAATGGAATGGTTCAAAAATAAACATATCCAGGTGTTAGAATGGCCAAGTCAAAGTCCAGACCTGAATCCAATCGAGAATCTGTGGAAAGAACTGAAAACTGCTGTTCACAAATGCTCTCCATCCAACCTCACTGAGCTCGAGCTGTTTTGCAAGGAGGAATGGGAAAAAATTTCAGTCTCTCGATGTGCAAAACTGATAGAGACATACCCCAAGCGACTTACAGCTGTAATCGCAGCAAAAGGTGGCGCTACAAAGCATTAACTTAAGGGGGCTGAATAATTTTGCACGCCCAATATTTCAGTTTTTGATTTGTTAAAAAAGTTTGAAATATCCAATAAATGTCGTTCCACTTCATGATTGTGTCCCACTTGTTGTTGATTCTTCACAAAAAAATACAGTTTTATATCTTTATGTTTGAAGCCTGAAATGTGGCAAAAGGTCGCAAAGTTCAAGGGGGCCGAATACTTTCGCAAGGCACTGTAAATAAAGGTTCAGTAAAAATAATTGTACTTACCTATCGTATGATTACTGTTCATGGTTATTATTGACCGTGAACTTTCCCCTTTGATGATGTCATCACCCAGAGTGTGACCTGTTCGATGCGACTCTACCCCAGGTTGTATTGTTTTGCTGTATTTGTACATGGCTGTACACCTTTCATTTATTTGGTTGAATGAAAAGGAAAGTAAGATTGAATTGCTCGTGGGCATTCCTTGTCAAGTTCCTACAGAAACATTGAACTCAAATGAAATGATGAACTCTACACATATATTCAGTGACTCACAACACCAAAAAAAAAAAAAGTTGTCAATTCAGCTACTCAAAACATCAATTGCATATTCCAAAAAGCAGCATCAAAAGCAAATTTGAGAATACCAAAGAAATTGTTTTATTAGGTTTCTGAAAAATGGTTTGAAAATGAATGTAAAACAATTAGAAAACACCTAAGATAAATGTCAAATGAAAGACAAAGCAGCAAAACAATCCAGAAATACGCTGTGAATATTTTGAAACTATGAAACAGTATGAATATACACGTAAATGCAATACATTTAGTTACTGTGCCTTGTGAAAGTATTCACCCCTCGTTGGCATTTTTCATATTTTGTTGCATTACAACCTGAAATTTGTATTGTTTATTTCACTTTTGTATATTATCTACTTCGCTTGGCAATGTTAACATATGTTTCCCATGCCAATAAAGCTCCTTGGATTGAATTGCGAGAGGGAGAGAGAGACAGAGAGAGAGTGAGAGAGACAGACATCGAAAGACAGAGTGTGTGTGTGTGTGTGTTTGTGTTTTGTTTGTGTGTGTGTGTGTGTTTAATTGCCCCCTCTAACAAATGATGGCCTAACGATGCTTAATGGCCTTTTCATTTGGTGTTACCAACAGAAACAAGCGGCGGAGAGATGGAAGTACAGTTGATGTTTTTTATTGGTATTTTGATTGATCATTGATTGTTTCTCATGGCTACAGTGATGCTAAACGATCACTAAACTGACCTCAAAATGTTCTTGACAAAGTTGACAAACAGCGACATCTGCTGTCTGTCTGTCTGTCTGGCCGTCTGCCTGTCTGTCTGTCCGTCTGTCTGTCTGTCTGACCGTCTGCCTGTCTGTCCGTCTGCATGTCTGTCTGTCTGTCTGACTGTCTGCCTGTCTATCTGTCGGACCGTCTGCCTGTCTGTCTGACCGTCTGCCTGTCTGTCTGTCTGACCGTCTGTCTGTCTGCCTGTCAGTCTGTCTGTCTGTCTGACCATCTGCCTGTCTGACCGTCTGCCTGTCTGTCTGTCTGACCGTCTGTCTGTCTGTCTGTCTGTCTGTCTGACCGTCTGCCTGTCTGTCTGACCATCTGTCTGTCTGTCTGTCTGTCTGTCTGTCTGTCTGTCTGTCTGACCGTCTGTCTGTCTGTCTGTCTCTCTGTCTGTCTGACCGTCTGCCTGTCTGTCTGTCTGTCTGTCCGTCTGCCCGTCTGTCTGTCTGTCTGTCTGACCATCTGCCTGTCTGTCTGCCTGTCTGTCTGACCGTCTGCCTGTCTGTCTGTCTGTCTGTCTGTCTGTCTGTCTGACCGTCTGCCTGTCTGACCGTCTGCCTGTCTGTCTGTCTGACCGTCTGCCTGTCTGTCTGTCTGTCTGACCGTCTGCCTGTCTGTCTGTCTGACCATCTGTCTGTCTGTCTCTCTGTCTGTCTGTCTGACCGTCTGCCTGTCCTGAGACAGTCCAAGGACACATGGTAACACAAAAACTTCACATCATCAGTTTTGTCCTGGCATCATGACTCAGTGGTTGAAAGACTGTGTGTCTCTGTGTTCACCTCAGGTAAGAATATGATTTGTCACAGTTGAAGCTTCAACCTTGCATCTTGCTGAAGTGAACTCATAAACAGTGGCCAGGCTTGTGGCTGTGTTGACGTGGGTTAGTGAGAGCAGAGAGGCAGGAGTGAGATCATATTTCATGTAATTATCTCTGGTGCCGGGCTAATGACTCCCTCCTGTTTAAATTGGGAATAAAGATGAGGCAATATGATTGGCTGGGAATAGGAATGATGTCGTGGGTTTGATTAGTTGCTGCACAGAAGTCATTAAAGAACAGATGACCTTCGTGAGCTGCATGTCTCTTTGTCTCTCTGTCTCTCTCTGTTTCTCTCTCTGTATCTTTCTGTCTCTCTCTGTCTCTCTCTCTGTCTCTCTCTCTCTCTCTGTCTCTCTCTCTCTCTCTCTGTCTCTGTCTCTGTGTCTTTCTTTCTGTCTCTCTCTCTCTCTCTCTCTCTCTCTCTGTCTCTCTCTCTCTCTGTCTCTCTCTGTATCTTTCTTTCTGTCTCTCTCTCTCTCTCTCTCTCTGTGTGTGTCTCTCTCTCTCTCTCACTCTCTATCTCTCTCTCTGTCTCTCTCTCTCTCTGTCTCTCCTATGTATCTTTCTGTCTTTCTGTCTCTCTCTCTGTCTCTCACTTATGCTCTCGGTCTCTGTCTGTATCTCTCTCTCAAGCGAGGGAAATAGATATTAAACAAAGTGAAAGAAACAATAACAAATTAACAGTAAACAGGACACTCAGGAAAGTTCTAAAGAAAAATAGAGATTTCAAATGTCATATTATGGCTATATACAATATTGTAATCCTATGCAAATTGTGAAAAGTACAAAGGAAAATATATAAACATAAATATGGGTGGTATTTACAATGGTGTTTTTTCTTCACTGGTTGTCCTTTTCTTGTGGCAACAGGTCACAAATCTTGCTGCTGTGATGGCACTGTGATATTTCTCCTGAGGTGTTTTAATCTGAGGGAAATAGTATGGTCATATATTTGCAAGGAATTTAGGAAGTCCAGCACAGTTTCCACCTCATTTTGTGGGCAGTGTGCACATAGCCTTTCTTCTCTTGATAGCCATGTCTACTTACGGCAGCCTCTCTCAATAGCAAGGCTATGCTTACTGAGTCTGTACATAGTCAAAGCTTTCCTTAAGTGTGGGTCAGTCACAGTGGCCCACTGTGTACTCTCTGTTAATTAAAACCTCTTACTTCTACCCCCTCCTTTTTCGAAAATTCTGTTAAAAATCACGCAACTTTTCAGCGTCCTGCTACTCATGCCAGGAATATAGTATATGCATATGATTAGTATGTGTGGATAGAAAACACTCTGAAGTTTCTAAAACTGGTTAAATCACGGCTGTGACTATAACAGATCATGTGTTTCATTGAAAAACGCAAGAAAAACTGCTCTCTGAAAGCTAAAAATAATTTCCATAAGTCACTTCCATGAGTTGTTAAAAGAGGACAGAATTTAATATCGACCTGCATGCAATTCATACAAATTCCACACGATGTCGCCATTGTCGTCATTTTCAATTGAATTAATTGTTGGAAAATCCATCTATCTGGCATCCGTTTCTTCCAGTCTTCACCCGGATGTTGTTAATGTGGACATGGGCAGCCATTGATTTGCAAACGAGGAGCTATTGAATATACATCGCCCTGTAATCATTTTGATAGATTATAAACGTTTACTAATACCTAAAGTTGGATTACAAAAGGATTTCGAAGTGTTTTGTGAAAGTTTATCGTCGACTTTTTTAATTTAAAAAAATTACGCAGCGTTTAAAAACGATGTTTTTTTCTGAATGACACAGCTTCCATACAAAGCTATTTTGGGTATATATGGACCGATTTAAACGAAAAAAATACCCAATAGTGATGTTTATGGGGCATATAGGAGTGCCAAGAAAGAAGCTCGTCAAAGGTAATGAATGTTTTATATTTTATTTCTGCGTTTTGTGCTGCGTCGGATAAGCAGAGTCTTTGTTTACGTCGCATTCATGCATTTTCAGGTGGTGCATGCTATCAGATAATAGCTTCTCATGCTTTCGCCGAAAAGCATTTTAAAAATCTGACTTGTTGGCTAGGTTCACAACGAGTGTAGCTTTAATTCAATACCCTGCTTGTGAATTTTGATCAAGGTTTGAGTTTAAACGAGTACATTTAGCATTTAGCGTAGCGCATTTGCATTTCGAGGTGCCTACTTGAGACATATGCGTCTCAAGTAGAATCAAGATAAGGGCCAAATAGCATTCTGGTTTGCTCAGTTTTTTTTGTTAATTCTTTCCAATGTGTCATGTGATATTTAGTTTTTTTCATAATTTGGTTGGGCTAATTGTGTTGCTGTCCTCGGGCTCTGTGGGGTGAGTTTGTGTTTGTGAACAGAGCCCCAGGACAAGCTTGCTTAGGGGGCTCTTCTCCAGGTTCATCTCTCTGTAGGTGATGTTTTTTTTATGGAAGGTTTGGGAATTGCTTCCTTTTAGGTGGTGGTAGAATTTAATCGGTCTATTCTGGATTTTGATAATTAGCGTGTATTGGCCTAATTCTGCTCTGCATGCATTATTTGCTGTTTTACATTGTACACAGATTTTATTTTTGCAGAAGTCTGCATGCAGAGTCTCAATGTGGTGTTTGAATTCAATTCAATTCATGACTCTGTGGTTTTCCATTTTGTGAATTATTGGCTGGTGACCCCGGACCTCACAACCATAAAGGGCAATGGGTTCTAGAACTGATTACAGTATTTTTTGCCAGATGCTAATTGGTATGTCAAATTTTATGTTCCTTTTGATGCCCTTCTTGTGGAAGTCACCTGTGGCGCTGATGTTAAGGCTGAGGTATATGACATTTTGTTGTGTGTTCTCAGGCAAGAGTGTCTAGATGGAATTTGTATTTGTGCTCCTGGCAACTGGACCTTTTTTGGAACACCATTATTTTTGTCTTACTGAGATTTTCTGTCAGGGCCCAGGTCTAGGTGCTGCTGTAGGCCCTCATTGGTTGGGGATGGAAGCACCTGTAAAGACTGTCACTGAAGTCGAAAAGCAGGTACAGGGAGTTGACATTGAATTAGGAACAGACAAAGAACAAGACAGGAACAGCATCAGCACACGGATACACAATGAAAATCAATGCAGCGGCAGGGAACAGAGATGGGGAACTGACAAATATAGGGGAGGTAATAAACAGGTGAGTCCAGGTGAGTCCAATAATACGTTGATGTGTGTGACGGGGAAAGGCAGGTGTGCGTAATGATGTTGGCAGGAGTGCGTAATGCTGGGGAGCCTGGCGCCTTCGGGAGCAGGTGTGACAGTACCAGAACATCAGAAAACATTTGACTTCAGATTCTAGAAGGGTTGATTCGTTGATTCTAAGGTTTGTATTTGAAAATGTAAATGTTTTTGCTGTTTGTTCTTCGTTATAGGGCCAAAACGATTGGATAAGTGGTTTATCCATACATCTCCATTTTGGATAGATAACTCTTCGTGTTGTTGTTTGTTTAGTGTTTTACAATTTTCCCAGAAGCGGTTAGATTCTGTGGGTTCTTCAATTACATCGAGCTGATTTCTGACATGTTGTTCCTTCTTTTTCCGTAGTCTATTTCTGTATTGTTGTAGTGATTCACCATCGTCTCTCTTTATTTTCATCCCTTCCTTACATCTTTCTTTCTCTGTTGAGTTTCTGTATATATTATTGTCTTTCTTCATTAACGCTCTTCCTGACTTTTTTTCCAAATCAGCCTCTATCCCATCTCCTGTTCACCCTTTTCTCCATTGTACTTTAAGATTCTCCCTACCTCTCTCCCTCACCTTCTTTCTCTTTCTGCATCTCTAAAATTAATATGCATTTTTCTCTAAATGGGTTCTTAGTGACTATTGTCACTGGTGTCTGCTGCATGTAATTAGAGAGAATAATCAGAAAAATATGCTTTAATAACTCATTAACGAAAAAAATTCAATTTACGCAGAACTCCTCAACACCACAGGACCAGCGCTGATGAACTCATGTATGTGTGAATACATACGTGTGGTTGTGTGTTTGTGTGTGCGTTAATGAACAGATCATCTATTCATGGAATAACTAGAACAGTTTTAAAGAAAACATAGCTAGTAGTTAGTTAGAAAAACAATACATGTTTGGTACCATTATGCTGTTGGAATATTTCGCCACAGAGAGACGACCTCTCCCTCGATGGGTGTTATGGGGCCTACAGTTGTAGTAAATAAAATGGGAATAATAAGAAGATTGTTCTTCTCTCTCTCCCTCCCTCTGTTCTCTCTAGAGCCACTGTAACAGACACTGTGGCTCTCTCCTCAGACATTCCTCCTCAGAGACGTCATATTGTTGCAGATCATATTTAGCCAGGAACTCAGCAATGGCAGGATCCTATCTACTAAGACAACAAAGAAAGACAAAACACATCAAACACACTGAAAGACATGCACACACTTTCACTGAAAACAACATAGACCAAACATGCACATTAAAGCCTCGGCAAACATTCATACACAGGCACACACACATTATTTCCATCTCATGCACTGACTCTCATGTGAGTGTGTCATATCAGTTCATGTCTATTTCTCTCTTTCTCTCTCAGAGAGGCGCTGTAATGACAGGCATTTGTAGAGCCACATGAAAAGACACATCACAGTGTATGAACACAGCAGCAGGCATGTGTGGAGACATGGGAGAGACAGCTCATCATGTCTCACTGTGTTCTAGCTAATCAGCCTGGTAGTAAAACCCTCGCAGAACGCAGAACACTGAACACTGAGCACTGAACACTGAGCACTGAGCACTGAACACTGAGCACTGAGCACTGAGCACTGAGCACTGAGCACTGAGCACTGAATCCTCCTGTAGAAAAAGAGGCAGAATATCAGTGATTTTCACTCTTGGCCCTGGAGAGCAACAGAATGAGCCTGAGAGTGTGGGCATACTTACACTCACACACGCACTTGCGCGCACACACACACACACACACACAGCCATCAACACAACCAGACACAAACACACACCAATACACGCACACACACAGAGAGAACATAGCAGGTACCTGCTAAGTTGTCTGTGTGTATCTGATGGACCGATGGCTAGCTGGGAGGATTCGTTGTTGAAACCCACAGCTCTAACAGCAGGTACCTGCTAAGTTGTCTGTGTGTATCTGATGGATCGATGGCTAGCTGGGAGGATTCATTGTTGAAACCCACAGCTCTAACAGCAGGTACCTGCTAAGTTGTCTGTGTGTATCTGATGGATCGATGGCTAGCTGGGAGGATTCATTGTTGAAACCCACAGCTCTAACAGCAGGTACCTGCTAAGTTGTCTGTGTATCTGATGGATCGATGGCTAGCTGGGAGGATTCATTGTTGAAACCCACAGCTCTAACAGCAGGTACCTGCTAAGTTGTCTGTGTGTATCTGATGGATCGATGGCTAGCTGGGAGGATTCATTGTTGAAACCCACAGCTCTAACAGCAGGTACCTGCTAAGTTGTCTGTGTGTATCTGATGGATCAATGGCTAGCTGGGAGGATTCATTGTTGAAACCCACAGCTCTAACAGCAGGTACCTGCTAAGTTGTCTGTGTGTATCTGATGGATCGATGGCTAGCTGGGAGGATTCGTTGTTGAAACCCACAGCTCTAACAGCAGGTACCTGCTAAGTTGTCTGTGTGTATCTGATGGATCGATGGCTAGCTGGGAGGATTCATTGTTGAAACCCACAGCTCTAACAGCAGGTACCTGCTAAGTTGTCTGTGTATCTGATGGATCGATGGCTAGCTGGGAGGATTCATTGTTGAAACCCACAGCTCTAACAGCAGGTACCTGCTAAGCTGTCTGTGTGTATCTGATGGATCGATGGCTAGCTGGGAGGATTCATTGTTGAAACCCACAGCTCTAACAGCAGGTACCTGTATCCACAAAGCATCTTAGAAAAGGTCCTAGGAATCCTGTTAAAACCTGTTTTAAGACAACTACTCCCAGCTCAGAGTAGGTTTTAGAATTATATTAAAACACTGCCCAGACAAAGTCTGAGCCAGGAGTAAAATCAACTGGTAAAATTGATCTCAGCTGGTAAACGACAGTTTGAGGTACCGCAAAGGAAAGATAGTCATGACGTTCATTGACATTGTTGTAAAATATGGGGATTAACCAATCACGATGAGGCATCGTCTGGTCTGCATGTTTGGATAAACTAGGCCGTCAATGTGCACTGGCGGTCTCGAGCGCAGAGCTGGCATAACCCGTTCTGGCTGGATGCCCACTTCACCCGGCAAATGCAGGATGCTGGCACAGAGCACACCGGCCTGTGAATGCTCACTCGAGACACCGTGCGCATCACCCCAGAATACGGTGCCTGACCAGTCACATGCTCCCCACGGTAAGCACGGGGAGTTGGCTCAGGTCTTACCTCCGACTCAGCCAATCTCCCTGTGTGCCTCTCGTGCCTGCTTCGCTGACTTGAGTCCTCATATCGCCGCCGCTCTGCCTTAGCTGCCTCCATCTCCTCCCTCGGACGGCGATACTCCCTGGCCTGCATCCAGGGTCCCTTTCCTTAAAGGATCTCCTCCCATGTCCAGGAGTCCTCTTTACCACGCTGCTTGGTCCTTTGGTGGTGGGTCGTTCTGTCACGGCCGTCGTTGGAAGGAGACCAAGGTGCAGCATGGTGAGCGTACATTTTCTTTTATTTATATAAAATGTCGCCAACAAAACAACCGTGAAGCTTAACAGGGCTATAGTTCCGCTAACAAAGCTAACTACTCACACTCAAAGGAGGGAAAACGAGCTACCTAAGTATGATTCCCAATCAGAGGCAACGATAGACAGCTGTCCCTGATTGAAAGCAATACCGGGCCAACACATAGAAACACAAATCATAGAAATAAAGGACATAGAATGCCCACCCAAATCACACCCTGACCAAACCAAAAAGAGACATAAAAAAGGCTCTCTAAGGTCAGGGCGTGACATTGGAGGCGAAGTCAGGAGCAGGAGAGCAGAGTGTAGTGAACAGGCACACTTTTTATTCTGGTCAAAATGACAGCACAAAGTAACATAAAATGTGCCCAAAATACCGAACATAGACAAAAAGTAATGCCCGTAACAATATCCACAATATCAAAATACACATAATACAAACAATCCTACACAAAGACATGATGGGGAGCAGAGGAATAAATACATATGAATTGATTGGGGCACCAACAGAGATGGCCGCCTCGCTTCGCGTTCCTAGGAAACTATGCAGTATTTGTTTTTTTACGTGTTGTTTCTTACATTGGTAACCCAGGTCATCTTAGGTTTCATTACATACAGTCGGGAGGAACTATTGGATATAAGAGCAATCCAGGACAATGGATCAGATCCCAGCCGGCGAACCAAAACAACAACGCCGTAAAAGAGGCAGACGAAGAGGTCTTCTGGTCAGGCTCCGGAGACGGGCACTTCGCGCACCGCTCCCGAGCATACTACTCACCAATATCCAGTCTCTTGACAATAAGGTTGATGAAATCCGAGCAAGGGTAGCATTCCAGAGAGACATAAGAGACTGTAATGTTCTTTGCTTCACGGAAACATGGCTCACTCGAGACACGCTATCGGAGTCGGTACAGCCAGCTGGTTCCTTCACGCATCGTGCCGACAGAAACAAGCATCTTTCTGGTAAGAAAAAGGGCGGGGGGGGGTATGCCTTATGATTAATGAGACGTGGTGTGATCATAACAGCGTACAGGAACTCAAGTCCTTCTGTTCACCTGACTTAGAATTCCTCACAATCAAATGTCGACCGCATTATCTACCAAGTGAATTCTCTTCGATTATAATCACAGCCGCATATATTCCCCCCAAGCAGACACATCGATGGCCCTAAACGAACTTCATTTGACTATGTAAATTGGAAACCACATATCCTGATGCTGCATTCATTGTAGCTGGGGATTTTAACAAGGCCAATCTGAAAACAAGACTCCCTAAATTCTATCAGCAATTCGATTGTGCAACCAGGCCTGGTAAAACCCTGGATCATTGTTATTCTAACTTCCGCGATGCATATAAGGCCCTCCCCCACCCTCCCTTCAGAAAAGCTGACCACGACTCCATTTAGTTGTTTCCAGCCTATAGACAGAGACTAAAACAGGAAGCGCACGCGCTCAGGTTTGTTCAACGCTGGTCCGACCAATCTGATTCCACGCTTCAAGATTGCTTCGATCACGTGGAATGGGATTTGTTTCGTATTGCGTCAAACAACAACATTGGCGAATACGTTGATTCGGTGAGCGTGTCCTGATAATCCGTCTGGCCCTGTGGCCTTGTGAATGTTGACCTGTCTAAAGGTCTTACTCACATCGGCTGCTGAGAACTTGATCACACATTCTTCCGGTACAGCTGGTGCTCTCATACATGTTTCAGTGTTATTTGCCTCGAAGCGAGCATATAAGTAGTTTATGCTCTTCCGGTAGGCTCGTGTCACTGGACAGCTCTCGACTCTGCTTCCCTTTGTAGTCTGTAATGGTTCGCAGGTCATGCCACATCCGACAAGCGTCAGAGCCGGTGTAGTACGACTCCATCTTAGTCCTGTATTGACGTGTAGTGTAGTTTAACTCTTCCCTTCTTGTGTTTAATTGTTCAGGTTTGAGAAATGCCAATAAAGGCCAATTGAAATGTGTCTCGCCTGTCTCGCCTGTCTCTTTCTCTCTGCAATTCCGAGCTCTTCCATTCCCCCCATTTGTATTGATCGGTGTCAGACTTTTCACTGAGTCAGCTCTGCGTGAAAGAAGAGGAAATGGAAAATGTTGTGGCGTATTGTGTGTGTGTGTGTGTGTGTTCATGTGTGTGCGCATGTGCGTGGGTGTCTGTGTGTCTGTGTCTGACCCTCTCTGCTAGTAAGTCTGTTGATGTCAATGGAGTCTAGTTGCTGCTGTGCTTGGTGAAAGAAGCACTAAAGGGGAATGGAGAGAGAGACCTTTATTACTGTTGTTCTTCTCTCTTTCTGTCCCTCTTTCACTTCATTAGCCTCCATTTTCTCTGCTTTCTCCTTCTCAATATCTGCTTTCATCAAATCAAATCAAATTTATTTATATAGCCCTTCGTACATCAGCTGATATCTCAAAGTGCTGTACAGAAACCCAGCCTAAAACCCCAAACAGCAAGCAATGCAGGTGTTGAAGCACGTTGGCAAGGAAAAACTCCCTAGGAAGGCCAAAACCTAAGAAGAAACCTAGAGAGGAACCAGGCTATGAGGGGTGGCCAGTCCTCTCTGGCTGTGCCGGGTGGAGATTATAACAGAACATGGCCAAGATGTTCAAATGTTCATAAATTGCCAGCATGGTCAAATGATAGATCTGGGACAGGTAGCACCTCCGGAGAACAGGTCAGGATTCCATAGCCGCAGGCAGAACAGTTGAAACTGGAGCAGCAGCACGGCCAGGTGGACTGGGGACAGCAAGGAGGCATCTTGCCAGGTAGTCCTGAGGCATGGTCCAAGGGCTCAGGTCCTCCGAGAGAGAGAAAGAAAGAGAGAAAGAGAGAATTAGAGAGAGCATACTTAAATTCACACAGTACACTGGATAAGACAGGAGAAGTACTCCAGATATAACAAACTGACCCTAGCCCCCCGACACATAAACTACTGCAGCATAAATACTGGAGGCTGAGACAGGAGGGGTCAGGAGACACTGCGGCCCCATCGGATGATAGCCCCGGACAGGGCCAAACAGGAAGGATATAACCCCACCCACTTTGCCAAAGCACAGCCCCCACACCACTAGAGGGATAACTTCAACCACCAACTTACCATCCTGAGACAAGGCCGAGTATAGCCCACAAGACCTCTGCCACGGCACAAACCAAGGGGGGCACCAACCCAGACAGGACGATCACATCAGTGACTCAACCCACTCAAGTGACGCACCCCTCCTAGCGACGGCATGAAAGAGCACCAGTAAGCCAGTGACTCAGCCCCTGTAATAGGGTTCATCTCAGGGACACTGATGACACTCACAAGCAGACCACATTCAGACTCACACCCACACAAACATGCAGTCAAACACACACACACACACACACACACACACACACAGTACCACAGTACTTGGACCTCTGAGACTGCAGTAGGAGATCCCATTCAGAAATCATTCAACTTTACCACTGAGCACACAGGGGACAGGAGAGAAAATGGGGCTAATCCAAAAATACTCCAGACTCAGAAGGAACTGGCTTTAACTCTGTGTGCTCCCAGGCTGTTTCATAATCACTGTAGGTCCAGACACAATGGAACAATGGCACAGGAGTAGATGGCTACCGTTTTACGGCCTCCTAACCAATTGTGCTAATGTGTGTGTTTTTTCGCGTTATTTGTAACTTATTTGGTACATAATGTTCCTGCCACCGTCTCTGAAGGCATCTAGGGCCTATGTTAAGGGGTGGCTGGTAGGGTAGTGGTTAGAGCCTTGGGCCAGTAACTGAAAGGTTGCTGGATCGAATCCCCGACCTGACAAGATAAAAATATGTCGTTCTGCCCCCGAAACAATGCAGTTAACCCGCTGTTTCCTGGCAGGCCATCATTGTAAATTAGAATTTGTTCATACCTGACTTGCCAAATTAAATAAAAATGTATATAATTGATTACCAAAAATAGCTTCTGGATATCAGGACAGTGATTGCTCACGTCGGACCGAAGGATTTTCTTCAGACACCCGACAATCAAATCCCTGTCACAATAAGTGCATCGATGACGTCGTCCCCACAGCCCAAATCCCTGTCACAATAAGTGCATCGATGACGTCGTCCCCGCAGTGACCGTAAGTACCCCAACCAGAAGCCATGGATTACAGGCAACATCCGCACTGAGCTAACGGGTAGAGTTCCTGACGGGCCACCACCAGGTGGAAAGGGAAGGCAACAACACATCTGTCACACTGATCCTCAACACAGGTGACCCTCAGGGTGCGCGCTCAGTCCTTCCTGTACTCCCTGTTCATCAGGTACGACTCCAACGCCATCATTAAGTTTGCCGATGACACAACAGTGGAAGGCCTGATCACTGACAACGATAAGACAGCCTATAGGGAGGAGGTCAGAGACCTAACTGTGTGGTGCCAAGACAACAACTTCTCCCTCAATGTGAGCAAGACAAAGGAGATGATTGTGGACATCAGGAAAAGGAGGACCGAGCACGCCCCCAATCTCATCGACAGGGCTGTAGTAGAGCAGGTTGAGAGATTCAAGTTCCTTGGTGTCCACATCCCCAACAAACTAGAATGGTCCAAACACACCAAGACAGTCGTGAAGAGGGCACGACAAAGCCAATTCCCCCTCAGGAGACTGAAAATATTTGACATGGGTCCTCAGATCCTCGAAAAGTTCTACAGCTGTATCATCGAGATCATTCTGACTGGTTGCATCACATTCTGACTGTTCAGCCTCCGACCGCAAGGCACTACAGAGGGCAGTTCGTACGGCCCAGTACATCACTTGGGCCAAACTTCCTGCCATCCAGGACCTCCATACCAGGCGGCGTCAGAGGAAGACCCTAAACATTGTCAAAGACTCCAGCTACCCTAGTCAGAGACTGTTCTCTCTGCTACTGCACATCAAGCGGTTCCAGAGCGCCCAGTCTAGTTCCAAAAGGCTCCTTAACAGCTTCTACCCCGAAGCCATAAGACTCCTGAACAGCTAATAAAATTGCTACCCAGAATATTTGCATTGCCCCCCTCTCTCCCCCACCCCCTCATTTATGCTGCTGCTACTCTCTGTTTGCTATATATGCATAGACACTTTGCCTGTACCTATATGTACACATTACCTTAATTACCTGGACTAACCTGTGCCCCCGCATATTGACTCTGTACCAGTACCCCTTGTATAAAGCCTTGCTACTGTTTTTTTAGTGCTGCTCTTAAAAAATAAAACATTTACTCATCTATTTTTTTATTAACACTCAATTTTTCTTAAAACTGCATTGTTGGTTAAGGGCTTGTAGGTAAGCATTTCACTGTAAGGTTGTATTCGGCACGTATGACAAATAAAATTACATTGGATTTGATGTACAGAGGCTCTGTGTGCTCCCAGGCTTCATAACTAGGACCAGACACAATATACAGGGACTCTGTGTGCTCCCAGGCTTCTTAACTAGGACCAGACACATTATACAGAGGCTCTGTGTGCTCCCAGGCTTCATAACTAGGACCAGACACAATATACAGGGACTCTGTGTGCTCCCAGGCTTCTTAACTAGGACCAGACACATTATACAGAGACTCTGTGTGCTCCCAGGCTTCATAACTAGGACCAGACACATTATACAGGGACTCTGTGTGCTCCCAGGCTTCATAACTAGGACCAGACACAATATACAGGGATGCATTCTTACTTGCCGATTTACATTGTTCTCAGACAATATATTTAATTGCACTAGCTAGCTCTGCTTAATGTTTTGTATCAGCACTTGTTTTGACTTGACTAGTTGAGGTACTTTCTATATTGAAATGGCTTTGGAATGTCTTGCCAGCACAGATCTAATCTGTTCCCCAACCATAACAACCTGTCCATTCATATAAAGAGTATTTGTGAAGATTCAGATAGCAGAGAAACAGAATGACATGTTTATACAGATGATGTGCCGTTTTGTGTGAAGTCCATAATTAGAAACTCTGATAGGCATAAAGGACTGTCAGAATCATTCTAACCCCCCGCTCTCCCCCCTTCCATATCACCTGATAGCTGATCCACCACAACACTCGTACAGATGTAGGATCTTCATTTGATCAATCTGTTGTTGCAGGAAATGCAGATTAGCTTTGTGATCAACATAAATTCACTGAAAACCCTCACTAACACACAGATATATTAACAGAGTTGCACTTTTCATGTAGCCACATTTTGGCCAGTTAATAGCCTTACTACTGATCAAACAACATGATGGACTAAACGTTCAAATCCTGTTGCTGCTGGATTATTTAGCTTTGGCAATACTGGTCAGATAAGATCCCACATCTGTATTTTACATGAGGGGA
>NC_092173.1:36991853-37021853 GCF_045791955.1 Oncorhynchus clarkii lewisi | reverse complement strand
GAACTTTGCGACCTTTTGCCACATTTCAGGCTTCAAACATAAAGATATAAAACTGTATTTTTTTGTGAAGAATCAACAACAAGTGGGACACAATCATGAAGTGGAACGACATTTATTGGATATTTCAAACTTTTTTAACAAATCAAAAACTGAAAAATTGGGCGTGCAAAATTATTCAGCCCCCTTAAGTTAATACTTTGTAGCGCCACCTTTTGCTGCGATTACAGCTGTAAGTCGCTTGGGGTATGTCTCTATCAGTTTTGCACATCGAGAGACTGACATTTTTTCCCATTCCTCCTTGCAAAACAGCTCGAGCTCAGTGAGGTTGGATGGAGAGCATTTGTGAAAAGCAGTTTTCAGTTCTTTCCACAGATTCTCGATTGGATTCAGGTCTGGACTTTGACTTGGCCATTCTAACACCTGGATATGTTTATTTTTGAACCATTCCATTGTAGATTTTGCTTTATGTTTTGGATCATTGTCTTGTTGGAAGACACATCTCCGTCCCAGTCTCAGGTCTTTTGCAGACTCCATCAGGTTTTCTTCCAGAATGGTCCTGTATTTGGCTCCATCCATCTGCCCATCAATTTTAACCATCTTCCCTGTCCCTGCTGAAGAAAAGCAGGCCCAAACCATGATGCTGCCACCACCATGTTTGACAGTGGGGATGGTGTGTTCAGCTGTGTTGCTTTTACGCCAAACATAACGTTTTGCATTGTTGCCAAAAAGTTCAATTTTAGTTTCATCTGACCAGAGCGAGCACCTTCTTCCACATGTTTGGTGTGTCTCCCAGGTGGCTTGTGGCAAACTTTAAACAACACTTTTTATGGATATCTTTAAGAAATGGCTTTCTTCTTGCCACTCTTCCATAAAGGTCAGATTTGTGCAATATACGACTGATTGTTGTCCTATGGACAGAGTCTCCCACCTCAGCTGTAGATCTCTGCAGTTCATCCAGAGTGATCATGGGCCTCTTGGCTGCATCTCTGATCAGTCTTCTCCTTGTATGAGCTGAAAGTTTAGAGGGACGGCCAGGTCTTGGTAGATTTGCAGTGGTCTGATACTCCTTCCATTTCAATATTATCGCTTGCACAGTGCTCCTTGGGATGTTTAAAGCTTGGGAAATCTTTTTGTATCCAAATCCGGCTTTATACTTCTTCACAACAGTATCTCGGACCTGCCTGGTGTGTTCCTTGTTCTTCATGATGCTCTCTGCGCTTTTAACGGACCTCTGAGACTATCACAGTGCAGGTGCATTTATACAGAGACTTGATTACACACAGGTGGATTGTATTTATCATCATTAGTCATTTAGGTCAACATTGGATCATTCAGAGATCCTCACTGAACTTCTGGAGAGAGTTTGCTGCACTGAAAGTAAAGGGGCTGAATAATTTTGCACGCCCAATTTTTCAGTTTTTGATTTGTTAAAAAAGTTTGAAATATCCAATAAATGTCGTTCCACTTCATGATTGTGTCCCACTTGTTGTTGATTCTTCACAAAAAAATACAGTTTTATATCTTTATGTTTGAAGCCTGAAATGTGGCAAAAGGTCGCAAAGTTCAAGGGGGGCGAATACTTTCGCAAGGCACTGTATATACACACAAACACAAAATCATACTAACACACTGTTACAGGAATTAAATTGCTCTATGTTTTAATACCCAATAACAATTAAACACTCTGTCAATTCATAAGGATTTGTGAGACCCTTATTCTATAATAATGGACAGAGCCCAGTCTTAAAGTCAATCAGCAGAGTTTATTCACGAGAGTACTGAACACGATACAGGTTACCACAGGTTATAAACTGAAAATGACATCATTAGTTCCAGTACCAACCCGTCTCTTCTCCCATCCTGGTACAAAGGCAGTATCTCAAGCCTTCCCACATCGTCTCAATGTCTCATCGTCTTCTACCAATTTAATATAATTTATGGCTGAGCCAAGGTGTAGATAAGCATTCTAGCCAGTCTGAAGATTTAGTTCATTCATTTCTACCAAGGAACAGACTGTCATTGTTCTAATCCGTGATTATATTTACACACATTATATTCAGTACTAGGATTAAGAAATAAAATTCATACATATATAGTAACATAATAGTATTCTGATTAGTACATATACAGTAACATAATAGTATTCAGATTAGTACATATACAGTAACATAATAGTATTCTGATTAGTACATCCTGATTGAAATGTATACATAATTAGTCATTATAGATAAAAAAAATTCTCTTAACACACACACATCTCATATAATGTAGGTGATTAGAGTCAGTTATGAAGTGGTGTATTTGTCCTGTACTGAGTAGCAGGGACTAATGGTTTTTGTTATGATCATGTTTCTGTGTAGTTGGCAGTAAACATGTGACATGTGCTTAGTCATGTGTTCCAGCTGTATGTGTTTGATTAAAACACAGTAAGACAACATTAACCTGTTTACTCATTACCGCTGTTTATGAAGGATGCAGGAATCTCTACCATGTTTACTAAAAAACAACCTGCTAACACACAGGTAGCTAACCCTGTTCAGTGACTGTTAGAGGGACGGTGACTTTACTGTGAGAAGCTACGCAAGCTAACTGCTAACCTGGTCAGTAGGCTATTCTATATTTACTTTACTATGCAGTTTGCTATGTTATATTTACTTTACTACGCAGTTTGCTATGTTATCTTGTTATGGCTGCAATCCCCCTATCGGGATAAGGGTCATCAACAACCGCTGAATAGCATAGTGCTACATTCAATAAATATTACTACAAAAATTTATATTCATGAAATCACAAGTGCAATATAGGAAAACACAGCTTAGCCTTTTGTTAATCCATCTGTCGTGTCAGATTTTGAAATTATGCTTTACAGCGAAAGCAATCCAAGCGTTTGTGTAAGTTTATCGATCGCACGACAAAACATTAAGTACACTTAGCATCAGGAAGCTTGGTCACGAAAATCAGAAAAGCAATCAAATGAATCGTTTACCTTTGATGATCTTCAGATGTTTTCTCTCACGAGACTCCCAGTTACACAACAAATGTTCCTTTTGTTCGATAAAGAGTATTTTTATATCCAAAATACCTCCGTTTGTTTGTCGCGTTATGTTCAGAAATCCACAGGAAAGAGCAGTCACGACAACGCAGACGAAAATTCCAAATAGTTTCCATTATGTTCACAGAAACATGTTGTGCTTCTACACCTGCATTGCTTGCTGTTTGGGGATTTAGGCTGGGTTACTGTACAGCACTTTGAGATATCAGCTGATGTACGAAGGGCTTTACAAATACATTTGATTTTTATTTTTTTTATTTTTCATGTCAAACATTTTTTATAATCAATCCCCAGGTTGTAAAATATATAATCGATAATATATCAACCGCAAATGTCTTTCACTAGGAGAGGGAAAAGCAATACCTATCCAAACTCTGTTGCGCGAGCAAAACTCATGTGACCAATTGAAGCGATGTTATCGTTCTACGATAGGAAAAGGAATCTGGTTCATATCCCTTTAAATCCAGCAAAAGGAGGCTATGGAACATGGAGTTTTCAAAACAGAAGCCACTTCCTGTTTTGATTTTCCTCAGGGTTTCGCCTGCAATATCAGTTATGTTATACTCACAGACAATATTTTGACAGTTTTGTAAAATTTTAAGTGTTTTCTATCCAATACTAATAATAATATGCATATATTAGCAACTGAGACTGAGGAGCTGGCCCGTTTACAATGGGCACCTTTTCATCCAAGCTACTCAATACTGCCCCTGCAGCCATAAAACGTTATATTTACTTTACTATCCAGTTTGCTATGCTATATTTACTTTACTATGCAGAGTGCTATTTATAATTCTTACATATAAAGTGATGTGATAAATTATATGCCTGCAACAGAACCACACGCACATTCAATATTCATAGTCATAATATAATCCAAAATACATATTCATCCTTATGCAATACTAAACTACAGTCCAACAGATGTATCATCAAATGGAGGAAGAAATTAACATAACTCACAGTCTAATATTTTATTAAACTAACATGATGACAAACACTGTTTATCCCAGAGAGGGGGACATCCACAGGTCCCTCCATAGAACTCTGAAACTATTGGACCACTTTGATTATACATCTAACTAGCGAACCCTACCATTCACATACAGATGGGAACCCAAATTACAGACAATATGTCACGTTCTTTCAAAATCGAACCCAGAAGCAGACCAGGACAAGGAGAGTAGGAAGAAGGTGAGTATTTATTTACAAGTGAATGTGAATGGGTAGATATATCCAGGTGGCGTAGCGGGCAGCGGTGGTGAGTTGATGGGAGTAAATAGGTGGATCCAATGGGGTAGCGGAATCCTCCGACGACCAGGCGGGAATGGGGTAAATGATCCGGGTGAGTAACTGAAGACAGAACAAACGGCGGTAAGTTTAAGGCAAGCAATACGTAAAAAACAACAAAACAAATTCTATCCAACTTGAGGCTGATACTATGGCACAACATACTGTTCATGGCTAACGATCCGGCAGGGAATGGATGTCAGGTCAGAGCTTTTGAAGGGGAGAGGTGATGATCAGGACAGGTGTGCAGATTACTGATGGGATACAGGTGCGGGTGAACATCGATCTCCCAACAAGCTAATTCGCCCGGCAACCAGACAGGGTGCGTTCCAGAACACCGGAAACACACTCCAGGACAGAAACACAGGCAAACACAGACTCAGGAAGCGGGATTCGTGACACAATATCAGCACCCATTAGGAAACTCATTAGGAAGCCAACAAACAAATCATCAGAGAATTCCATACCCCCACCATAACCTGACAACAGAACATCACACTAAAAGAAAGACAAGACATAGCTACATTAAGGAAACACAAACATAAAACCAGCAGACAAAGTTCAAAGATAATTATTATGGACAACCAACAGTACCTATTTGAAGCCCACCGCCCACCCTCTAACACACAACACTACACTCCTATCCCTGCTTTGACACAGATCCAGACAAAAATAAAAATCTGACAGATAATATCAGACCTCTGTAGAAAGAAATGCATTACACATTGACAAAAGGAAATATCTAGATGGACCAGACTTACCCAGAAAGAGACTCTTCTATCTCCTCTCTAAGATCCATCAAGCACCAGATACCTGGACAGTCCCTTTTGAGGTCCTGAAAGGGAAGACCTATTGTGTCAGACTGTGGGAGTGAGTCCTCACCGGCAGCCGAAAACATTGACTACTTCCTCCTAATATGTACATATGTATTACCTCAATTATCTCGACTAACAGGTGCCCCCACACATTGACTCTGTACCGGTACACCTGTATATAACTTCATTATTGTTATTTTATTGCTGTTCTTTCAATATTTGTACTTTTACTTTTAAATTTTTTTCTCAAAACTGCATTGTTCGTTATTCGGCGCATGTGACAAAAACATTTTGATTTGATTTGATTTGAATCCCATCTCACAAAGGCACCCTGGCTCCCTTATTAAGGACACATATCATTTCAAAGACACACTTCACACCATTCCAGTCCCAGCACATGCATACCTATTCAATATAGATATAGGTTGTCTCTACACCAACATAGATATCTTGTCAGGCTTGACCGCAGTGGAATCGGCACTCAGGAGATATCCAGATCCACATAGACCAAACTGACACCTCCTACAGCTTCTAGAACTTGGCTTAACCTCTTGAGTGTAGGGGGCAGTATTTTGATGTTTGGATGAAAAACGTACCCAAACCCACTCTAAAGTTTCCAGAACTGTCAAAATATTGTCTGTGAGTATAACAGATCTGATATTGCGGCGAAAACATGAGGAAAATCCAATGTAACTGGGAGTCTCGTGAGTCCAAACATCCGAAGATCATCAAAGGTAAGCGATTCATTTTATTGCTTTTCTGACTTTCGTGACCAATCTACTTTGCTGCTAGCTGTTTGTAATGTTGTGTCTGCTGAGAGAGATGTCCTTACATAAACACTTGGTATACTTTCGCTGAAAAGCTTTATTGAAATCTAACACGCCAGGTGGATTAACAACAAGCCAAGCTGTGTTTTGCTATATTGCACTTGTGATTTCATGAAAATGTAATATTTTTAGTAATTTAATTTGAATTTGGCGCTCTGCAATTCAGCGGATGTTGACGAAAATGATCCCGCTAAAGGGATGGGTGCATCAAGAAGTTTTAATAAACATAGATTTCACATTTAATAATAAACACGACCCACAGATTCATGAGACGGCGATGGGTAAAAAGTTTGCCCTGGCCTATGCTAATATTGATATGGCAGACTGGGAGTTGATAGCCTTGGCTAAATGCCCATTGCATCCCATGCTTTATAGACTATACATGGTGTGGGAACATGATTTGGTACATTTCAAAACATTTATTGAAATACTCAATAATCATCATCCTACCATTACACTTAAACATGTCATCCACCCACATACAATAAATTTCTTGGACACAAAACATTTTTTTCCAGATACTGACACACACATAGTCTCTTTACAAACAAAAATATTATTTCAAGGTCACAGACACACACGCCCTACTCCAAAAGTCTAGTTATCACCAAAAACATACATTCACTGGCATTGTCAAATCACAAGTAGACAATGTACACAACAGAAAGACTTCCATGCAGCCACAAAGATCCTCTTTAGTGCACTGGGCAAGAGAGGTTACTCAATGTGGTCATTGAAGGCAAACACACAGACAGGCCTCACCCAGAACAGAATAATTTATCCCCTTAACCCTAACACACTGACAGGCCTCACCCAGAACAGAATAATTTATCTCCTTAACCCTAACACACTGACAGGCCTCACCCAGAACAGAATAATTTATCCCCTTAACCCTAACACACTGACAGGCCTCACCCAGAACAGAATAATTTATCCCCTTAACCCTAACACACTGACAGGCCTCACCCAGCTCAGATGATTTATCCCCTTAACCCTAACACACTGACAGGCCTCACCCAGAACAGAATAATTTATCCCCTTAACCCTAACACACTGACAGGCCTCACCCAGAACAGAATAATTTATCCCCTTAACCCTAACACACTGACAGGACTCACCCAGAACAGAATAATTTATCCCCTTAACCCTAACACACTGACAGGCCTCACCCAGAACAGAATAATTTATCCCCTTAACCCTAACACACTGACAGGCCTCACCCAGAACAGAATAATTTATCCCCTTAACCCTAACACACTGACAGGCCTCACCCAGAACAGAATAATTTATCCCCTTAACCCTAACACACTGACAGGCCTCACCCAGCTCAGATGATTTATCCCCTTAACCCTAACACACTGACAGGCCTCACCCAGAACAGAATAATTTATCCCCTTAACCCTAACACACTGACAGGCCTCACCCAGCTCAGATGATTTATCCCCTTAACCCTAACACACTGACAGGCCTCACCCAGAACAGAATAATTTATCCCCTTAACCCTAACACACTGACAGGCCTCACCCAGAACAGAATAATTTATCCCCTTAACCCTAACACACTGACAGGCCTCACCCAGAACAGAATAATTTATCCCCTTAACCCTAACACACTGACAGGCCTCACCCAGAACAGAATAATGTATCCCCTTAACCCTAACACACTGACTGGCCTTACCCATAACAGAATAATGTATCCCCTTAACCCTAACACACTGACAGGCCTCACCCAGAACAGAATAATTTATCCCCTTAACCCTAACACACTGACAGGCCTCACCCAGAACAGAATAATTTATCCCCTTAACCCTAACACACTGACAGGCCTCACCCAGAACAGAATAATTTATCCCCTTAACCCTAACACACTGACAGGCCTCACCCAGAACAGAATAATGTATCCCCTTAACCCTAACACACTGACTGGCCTTACCCAGAACAGAATAATGTATCCCCTTAACCCTAACACACTGACAGGCCTCACCCAGAACAGAATAATTTATCCCCTTAACCCTAACACACTGACAGGCCTCACCCAGAACAGAATAATTTATCCCCTTAACCCTAACACACTGACAGGCCTCACCCAGAACAGAATAATGTATCCCCTTAACCCTAACACACTGACAGGCCTCACCCAGAACAGAATAATTTATCCCCTTAACCCTAACACACTGACTGGCCTCACCCAGCTCAGATGATTTATCCCCTTAACCCTAACACACTGACAGGCCTCACCCAGAACAGAATAATGTATCCCCTTAACCCTAACACACTGACAGGCCTCACCCAGAACAGAATAATTTATCCCCTTAACCCTAACACACTGACAGGCCTCACCCAGAACAGAATAATTTATCCCCTTAACCCTAACACACTGACAGGCCTCACCCAGAACAGAATAATTTATCCCCTTAACCCTAACACACTGACAGGCCTCACCCAGAACAGAATAATTTATCCCCTTAACCCTAACACACTGACTGGCCTCACCCAGCTCAGATGATTTATCCCCTTAGCCCTAACACACTGACAGGCCTCACCCAGAACAGAATAATGTATCCCCTTAACCCTAACACACGGACAGGCCTCACCCAGAACAGAATAATTTATCCCCTTAACCCTAACACACTGACTGGCCTCACCCAGCTCAGATGATTTATCTCCCTAACCCTAACCTCCATAACTTTCTCTGCAGAATTGACTCCTGACCTGACTCTTGGCCTGGGTGAACAGCCCACACATATTCTTAAATCCTTTCCTGATTCTGGGTCCAAATTCCTATCCCCCTCATTCTATCCCTGTCCTCCACCCTCAGACCTTTCTCGGAACCCCAGATTATACCCCTCATCGGCACCTTCTCAGACATAAACAGACTCCTTCATTCCAGACTCAAAGCCGCTTTCGCCCAAGCACAACATACATTTCCCCACTTCAGGAATTTAGACATATATCAACTTTCCGCAGAAACCCCAACCTAAGAGATCTCATAATCTATGCAACATTTTCCAATAAACCCACTCCCAAACCACCTATTGAACAACAGTACTATAGACAATTACCACACATTTGATATCCACATGCACAAACTTCCAGCTCTAACCCACAACTCATGATCATTCAGAGCACCAGCATTGTCTATGCCATAACATGCCCATTATGTCACAACATTTATATAGGAGAAACCAGTCACACAGTCTTGACACGCCTCAAACAGCAAAATGACGTATTACAAACACACCTGGTAAAACCCTCTCAAATCCACCCTACAACCTCCCTCCTCATCACTGGTCCGTATTACAAACACACCTGGTAAAACCCTCTCAAATCCACCCTACAACCTCCCTCCTCATCACTGGTCCGTATTACAAACACACCTGGTAAAACCCTCTCAAATCCACCCTACAACCTCCCTCCTCATCACTGGTCCGTATTACAAACACACCTGGTAAAACCCTCTCAAATCCACCCTACAACCTCCCTCCCCATCACCGGTCCGTATTACAAACACACCTGGTAAAACCCTCTCAAATCCAACCTACAACCTCCCTCCTCATCACTGGTCCGTATTACAAACACACCTGGTAAAACCCTCTCAAATCCACCCTACAACCTCCCTCCTCATCACTGGTCCGTATTACAAACACACCTGGTAAAACCCTCTCAAATCCACCCTACATCCTCCCTCCTCATCACCGGTCAGTATTACAAACACACCTGGTAAAACTCTCTCAAATCCACCCTACAACCTCCCTCCTCATCACCGGTCAGTATTACAAACACACCTGGTAAAACCCTCTCAAATCCACCCTACATCCTCCCTCCTCATCACCGGTCAGTATTACAAACACACCTGGTAAAACTCTCTCAAATCCACCCTACAACCTCCCTCCTCATCACCGGTCAGTATTACAAACACACCTGGTAAAACCCTCTCAAATCCACCCTACATCCTCCCTCCTCATCACCGGTCAGTATTACAAACACACCTGGTAAAACCCTCTCAAATCCACCCTACAACCTCCCTCCTCATCACCGGTCAGTATTACAAACACACCTGGTAAAACTCTCTCAAATCCACCCTACAACCTCCCTCCTCATCACCGGTCAGTATTACAAACACACCTGGTAAAACTCTCTCAAATCCACCCTACAACCTCCCTCCTCATCACCGGTCCAGAGCTGAAAGCCTCATGGACCATCGGCCAGAGAAGAGCAGCTGAATCCAGGTGGAAAACAAAACTTAAGACCTTGGCTCCACTTGGTATGAATGTGAAACATGTATTATAAAGCATTGACAGTGGGAGTTAGTGAGGGCCTAATTATGAGAACTGGAGGAGCCACCAACACAAGGAGGAAGTTCAATACAAAATGATCTATTTATTTGTTCAGTCTGGTTTTGTCTTTTTTATATTTGACGTTTAATGTTATTATTTCAAGCACTTTAACACATAACTTCTCTTTGTAGCACTTAATCCTGTCATCCCTTGGTGGGCTTTCCAATGATGTACTTACTTATTTATTAAATTATTTATCTATTTGTTTAATTGATCCTGTTTGCATGTTTTAGTATGATTCTATCAAGTAAAATTTGTTTTAAAATTATCGTTTTTTTACCCTCAGCACTTTATCAATAATTGTGTTCCTCCTGTTGAACTGTCATGGGTGACCCCTCAGAGCTCTCGGACTTTCATGTTCTCTCACCCTCTCCAGACTGGTCTGATGTACAATATAGTAACAGGGCAGAAAGTTGAAATAGTCCAGTTCACCCCAAGGTTTGATACCAGCATACACAGAAACCCTCTCAATCCTAACCCTAACCATAAATCAAACCCTAGTTCCTAACCCTAACCATTAACCTAATCCTAACCCTAACCATAAATCAAACCCTGGTTCCTAACCCTAACCATTAACCTAATCCTAACCCTAACCATAAATCAAACCCTGGTTCCTAACCCTAACCATTAACCTAATCCTAACCCTAACCATAAATCAAACCCTAGTTCCTAACCCTAACCATTAACCTAATCCTAACCCTAACCATAAATCAAACCCTGGTTCCTAACCCTAACCATTAACCTAATCCTAACCCTAACCATAAATCAAACCCTAGTTCCTAACCCTAACCATTAACCTAATCCTAACCCTAACCATAAATCAAACCCTAGTTCCTAACCCTAACCATTAACCTAATCCTAACCCTAACCATAAATCAAACCCTAGTTCCTAACCCTAACCATTAACCTAATCCTAAACCTAACCATAAATCAAACCCTAGTTCCTAACCCTAACCATTAACCTAATCCTAAACCTAACCATAAATCAAACCCTAGTTCCTAACCCTAACCATTAACCTAATCCTAAACCTAACCATAAATCAAACCCTAGTTCCTAACCCTAACCATTAACCTAATCCTAAACCTAACCATAAATCAAACCCTAGTTCCTAACCCTAACCATTAACCTAATCCTAACCCTAACCATAAATCAAACCCTAGTTCCTAACCCTAACCATTAACCTAATCCTAAACCTAACCATAAATCAAACCCTAGTTCCTAACCCTAACCATTAACCTAATCCTAAACCTAACCATAAATCAAACCCTAGTTCCTAACCCTAACCATTAACCTAATCCTAACCCTAACCATAAATCAAACCCTAGTTCCTAACCCTAACCATTAACCTAATCCTAACCCTAATACTAGTTCTAACCTTAACATAAACCCCCTAGAAATTGCATTTGACTTCGTGGGGACTAACAAAATGTCACCAGTTGGTTTACATTTTTGTTTGTTCGCTATTCTTGTGGGGTCTTCTGGTCCCCACAATAATAGTTAAACACGTCCACATGCACACACACACACACACAGACAAACACATAGGGTCATCTACATGCATACAGTTGATGCACACCGAAACATAAACAGCTAGGGATACTACAATCCAAGCAAATGTTAGCACAGATTATCTCTCTCTCTCTCTCTCTCTCTCTCTCTCTCTCTCTCACACTCACACTCACACACACCCACACACACACACACACATACACACACACGTACTCACACTCAGTATCACCAGAGGGAGTGACTCCTCTAGCTTATCGATCAAATTAATTGACCTGTTAGTAATGGCCACAATATAAACAGGCCATGCTGTAGCAAACAGATGACTGGATCCTGGAGAGAGAGCGAGAGCGAGAGAGGAGACTGTGATAGGAGAGAGAGAGAGAGAGAGAAAGCGAGAGGACACTGTGATAGAAGAGAGAGAAAGAGAGGGGTGACTGTGATAGTGAGAGAGAGAGAGAGAGAGAGAGAGAAATAAGAGAATGTGATAGAAAAGAGAGAAAGAGAGGGGTGACTGTGATAGTGAGAGAGAGAAAGAGAGAGAGAGAGAGAGAGAGAGAGAGAGAGAGAGAGAGAGAGAGAGAGAAAGAAGAGAATGCGATAGAAGAGAGAGAGAGACAGAGAAGAGAATGTGATAGAAGAGAGAGAGAGAGATAGTGAGAGAGAGACTATGATCGAAGTGAAAGAGAGAAACAGAGAGAGAAAGAGAGAGAGAGAGGGGGATGAAGGAGGAGAGAGATGACACAACAGAAACACTGGTGTACCTCAATCGACCAGGTCTTCTTAATTATGGATAATTAGCCAGACATTATATGAGCATTTGTGAGGCCTGTTTGGCAGGAGAGCAGATATGAATATATCGCTGAGACCAGGATGCTGAAGAGAGAGAAAGGGAGAAGAATGACAGGAATGGGAGAAGTAGAATAGACAGGGCAGAGAATGCTAGATGGAAAGACATTTAACTTTATATGCTTATAATGTGATGTTAGGACATCATTACATAATATCAAGTACAGTAGTAATAATCCATCCTCAGTCCAAATGAAGACAGTTTAAATTCTAACCGTTAGAACGTTTGAAATTGATTCCTTCTAACAGAAAAAGACATTCTGAATGCTCAGACAATTGGTGAAAATGATAATGTAGTCATTGCCATGCCTCTCAGGGTTATTTATCTGCGTCCCAGCCAACAGCCAGACACTGAAAGCTGTGATTCACCTTATTAGATGTACGTGCGTTTCTGTCTTCCTAAGACTCCCTGGGGCATACTTGGCCAGGCTGATTCCTGTTTTTAAACTGCAGAAACACACTTATTGTCTATTAGACCAATGCCTGGACAAGTGTGCGTGTGTGTGTGTGTGTGTGTGTGTGTGTGTGTGGTTAGCAGATAGATCATTTTCCAGCTCAACACATTTATCGTCTGACCTGAATCGCAGACCACAACAGTCTTCCTTGAAAAATGTATACTGATGGGGTGATTTTATGGGCCACCATTAGACCTTTGGTCATAACACCGAGGCATCTCTCTTTTTGAGTAGTTTCTCTCCACACCTTTCTATTGCCTCTCTCCATCTTCCGTTGTTCTCTTGTTATCTCTCTCCCTCTTCCGTTGTTCTCTTGTTATCTCTCTCCATCTTCCGTTGTTCTCTTATCTCTCTCCCTCTTCCGTTGTTCTCTTGTTATCTCTCTCCCTCTTCCGATGTTCTCTTGTTATCTCTCTCCCTCTTCCGTTGTTCTCTTGTTATCTCTCTCCCTCTTCCGATGTTCTCTTGTTATCTCTCTCCCTCTTCCGTTGTTCTCTTGCTGTTATCTCTCTCTGTCAGAATCGCCTGGAGTGGTGGGTGCAGAGTCAAATGCAGAGAGCAGAGGATACTGGGGAAACCGACTTTATTTAGATTCCCAAACGAACGCCCAAAACAACAGGCGCAAAATCGACAGATTTTAGTCAGACCCAACACAGGCTACAAACGGACAGGAACACAAACACGCACACCCTGACTAACAGAAAACAATCCCGCACAAAAATAGGCGGGGCCTAACAGGCTTAAATAGACATGAATCAAGAAACAAAATAAGGGACAGGTGCAACTAATAAGTCTAAACTAACAGAAAAGGAAAAAGGATCGGTGGCGGCTAGTAGACCGGCGGCGACGACCGCCGAGCACCGCCTGAACCGGCAGGGGAGACACCTTCCATGGGAGTGGTGACCCTCTCCCTCTTCGTTGTTCTCTTGCTGTTATCTCTCTCCCTCTTCGTTGTTCTCTTGCTGTTATCTCTCTCCCTCTTCGTTGTTCTCTTGCTGTTATCTCTCTCCCTCTTCGTTGTTCTCTTGCTGTTATCTCTCTCCCTCTTCGTTGTTCTCTTGCTGTTATCTCTCTCCCTCTTCGTTGTTCTCTTGCTGTTATCTCTCTCCCTCTTCGTTGTTCTCTTGCTGTTATCTCTCTCCCTCTTCGTTGTTCTCTTGCTGTTATCTCTCTCCCTCTTCGTTGTTCTCTTGCTGTTATCTCTCTCCCTCTTCGTTGTTCTCTTGCTGTTATCTCTCTCCCTCTTCGTTGTTCTCTTGCTGTTATCTCTCTCCCTCTTCGTTGTTCTCTTGCTGTTATCTCTCTCCCTCTTCGTTGTTCTCTTGCTGTTATCTCTCTCCCTCTTCGTTGTTCTCTTGCTGTTATCTCTCTCCCTCTTCGTTGTTCTCTTGCTGTTATCTCTCTCCCTCTTCGTTGTTCTCTTGCTGTTATCTCTCTCCCTCTTCGTTGTTCTCTTGCTGTTATCTCTCTCCCTCTTCGTTGTTCTCTTGCTGTTCTCTCTCTCCCTCTTCGTTGTTCTCTTGCTGTTATCTCTCTCCCTCTTCGTTGTTCTCTTGCTGTTCTCTCTCTCCCTCTTCGTTGTTCTCTTGCTGTTATCTCTCTCCCTCTTCGTTGTTCTCTTGCTGTTATCTCTCTCCCTCTTCGTTGTTCTCTTGCTGTTATCTCTCTCCCTCTTCGTTGTTCTCTTGCTGTTATCTCTCTCCCTCTTCGTTGTTCTCTTGCTGTTATCTCTCTCCCTCTTCGTTGTTCTCTTGCTGTTATCTCTCTCCCTCTTCGTTGTTCTCTTGCTGTTATCTCTCTCCCTCTTCGTTGTTCTCTTGCTGTTATCTCTCTCCCTCTTCGTTGTTCTCTTGCTGTTATCTCTCTCCCTCTTCGTTGTTCTCTTGCTGTTATCTCACTCCCTCTTCGTTGTTCTCTTGCTGTTATCTCTCTCCCTCTTCGTTGTTCTCTTGCTGTTATCTCTCTCCCTCTTCGTTGTTCTCTTGCTGTTATCTCTCTCCCTCTTCGTTGTTCTCTTGCTGTTATCTCTCTCCCTCTTCGTTGTTCTCTTGCTGTTATCTCTCTCCCTCTTCGTTGTTCTCTTGCTGTTATCTCTCTCCCTCTTCGTTGTTCTCTTGCTGTTATCTCTCTCCCTCTTCGTTGTTCTCTTGCTGTTATCTCTCTCCCTCTTCGTTGTTCTCTTGCTGTTATCTCTCTCCCTCTTCGTTGTTCTCTTGCTGTTATCTCTCTCCCTCTTCGTTGTTCTCTTGCTGTTATCTCTCTCCCTCTTCGTTGTTCTCTTGCTGTTATCTCTCTCCCTCTTCGTTGTTCTCTTGCTGTTATCTCTCTCCCTCTTCGTTGTTCTCTTGCTGTTATCTCTCTCCCTCTTCGTTGTTCTCTTGCTGTTATCTCTCTCCCTCTTCCGTTGTTCTCTTGTTATCTCTCTCCCTCTTCGTTGTTCTCTTGCTGTTATCTCTCTCCCTCTTCGTTGTTCTCTTGCTGTTATCTCTCTCCCTCTTCGTTGTTCTCTTGCTGTTATTTCTCTCCCTCTTCGTTGTTCTCTTGCTGTTATCTCTCTCCCTCTTCGTTGTTCTCTTGCTGTTATCTCTCTCCCTCTTCGTTGTTCTCTTGCTGTTATCTCTCTCCCTCTTCGTTGTTCTCTTGCTGTTATCTCTCTCCCTCTTCGTTGTTCTCTTGCTGTTCTCTCTCTCCCTCTTCGTTGTTCTCTTGCTGTTATCTCTCTCCCTCTTCGTTGTTCTCTTGCTGTTATTTCTGTTATTTTTCATATTAGAGACTCATATTTCCCTCAGATTACACAGATCCACAAAGAATTTGAAATCAAATCCAATTTTTGATAATCTCCGATATCTACTGGGTGAAATATCACAGTGTGCCATCACAGCAGCGAGATTTGAGACCAAGAAAAGGTCAACCAGTGAAGAACAAACACCATTGTAAATACAACCCATATTTATGTTTATTTATTTTCCCTTTTGTACTTTAACTATTTGCACATTGTTAAAACACTGTATATAGACATTTGAAATGTCTTAATTTTTTTGCAACTTTTCTATGTGTAATGTTTACTGTTCATTTTTTATAGTTTGTCACTTTTGTGTGTAATCTATTTCACTTGGTTTGGCAATATAAACATACATTTCCCATGCCAATAATGACCCTTGATTTTTAATTGATAGAGAAAAGGTGAGAGAGAGAGAGAGAGAGAGAGAAAGCAAGGTTTAGAAGGGTAGAGAGGTAGAGAGAAATGGGTATATGGAGAGATGGAGGGAAGAAGAGATATCAACAAAAGGAAACAGTAAACGTGTTTGTCTGTCCATAACTCTCCTCTCTCAGAGGTATTTCTGAGGAATACAAATCGGACACTAGTCTATCCGGCTGGACGGCTGAGGAGAGGAATACATCGCTTTTTTGCCGCCTCTCCACAGATTTCCTCCTAAATCTTTTCTTCCAGCATCATAAAAAGGACAGGCAGTATCAGTAAAACACCAGGCTTATGTCTGCATGGATAACCCAGTAGAAACAGCTCAGCAAGGCACTGCAGGGCCAAGACAAGCATCTCAGTCATCCAATATAAAGCATTAACTCTGAAAGGCATGACAGGTAAACACACACACTTACATACATGAACAATCACACACGCAAAACACACACACTTACATACATGAACAATCACACACGCAAAACACACATTACTACAGGCCGAGACGGAGGCGAATATGCTGCTGTGCTAACCTCTGACATCAGAACTCTGTTTAGAATTATCTTCATGACAAACACATCAAACATTAGTCTAGAACAGGGGTTTCCTAAACTCGGTCCTGGGGACCACAAGTGCTGCCCGTTTTGGATTCAAATAATCAACTAATCATCAAGCTTCATTTGAATCAGCTGTGTAGTGTTAGGAGTAATAACCAAAAGGTGAACCACTTGGAATCTCGAGTTTGGGAAACGCTGGTCTAGAGGTTCTAAACCATTGGAGTTGGAATAATACGACCTGTGTAAACAGAGTTAAAAAGAAAAATGTTTTGCTTGTCTGCAGTGAGTCACTGGTGACCAGTCCCTTTCATATTGAAATCATGAAACAAATGTGTTTTCCTGTTGGCTCTCATTGAGTGGGTCTTTGGAATATGTGCAACAGTCACACTCCTCTTCTCTCTTCAAACTGTTTGAAACAAGTTCAAGGACTCTGACTACAACCCACACTGTTAAAGTAGTCTATTGAGAACAGTAGTGTGATGTGTAGTGATGTCTGGAACGCCTGTCCTCCATGCCACAGAGTGTCTGCCTTGTTTTTAATCAGTCGGTGATATGGGCCAGGGAGGACAGTGAGTGGACTCTCTGGTCAATCAATGAAACTGTTCGATCAACTGAATACCAGAAAAAGAGAACAAACTAGCACACACGCTGTAACCTCCAAGAGCCTAGATTTGAGTAATGCTACTTTGGAGGGATGGAGGACATTCTGCATCCCGAGCCAGTTTCTCTGGGTGCTTAACTGGGTGAGTGTTCTAGAACCACTGCAGGACTGTTCTTTTTCTGTCTTGGAACTCTTAGTAACAGGTCAAGGACTCTGACCTGAAACAACATGACACATTCAGAGCAGAGAGTTGGCCGTTCAGAACAACCTGGACTCAGCGGTAGACGTAACATAGTAAATGTCAATCCAGGTATGTATTAATTTTTGGGTCCATCATCCATTCCTTATCTGTTACCAATTACAATTCGTTGGACATGTTTCAAATTGCAATTCGTACATATATTACAAATGGCAAACCATACTAAATGTTACGAATTTGCAAAACGTATGATATGTTACAAATTCCAATTTGTTGTGGCTATCATTAGCTAGGCTAGTGGTTAGGGTTTAAGGTTAGGGTTAATGTTAATGTTAAGGTTAGGGGAAGGGTGAACTAACATGCTAAGTAGTTGAAAAGTCGCTATGTAAAAAAAAAGTAAGTAGCTAAATACTTAAGTTATCTGTGATGAGATTTGAACCTGCAGCCTTGGTATTCATGTTCTATGTCAACCCATCCACCCTACAACCTCCCTCCTCATCACCGGTCAGTATTACAAACACACCTGGTAAAACCCTCTCAAATCCACCCTACAACCTCCCTCCTCATCACCGGTCCGTATTACAAACACACCTGGTAAAACCCTCTCAAATCCACCCTACAACCTCCCTCCTCATCACCGGTCAGTATTACAAACACACCTGGTAAAACCCTCTCAAATCCACCCTACAACCTCCCTCCTCATCACCGGTCAGTATTACAAACACACCTGGTAAAACCCTCTCAAATCCACCCTACAACCTCCCTACTTTCTTTTTCTGCCTCAAGTAACCTTGTGTCTTCTTTAACCATACCAAACGTAACATGTAATCCTAATTTGAGTGTTCCAGATTTAAATTGAGTATGTTTCATCTAAGCTTGATTAAAAGGATAGTGCTTTCCAAAGATACATTTCCATAGTGTATTATGACCTGCAAGGACAAGTAACAAACCAAAGGCTTGTGGGGATAAACACATATGTTACTGGCAAATGAAAAACAGGAGTTGAATCAGGATGTTAGGTTTATAAACCCTGCATTTTCTCCACTACTTAAGAAGTTTTGTGTCAATTCTGTATCTCGCTCTTTCCCCCCTTTAAATGCTCTCTCTTTTGACCCCCTCTGCAGGTCATTAACGAATCGGAGCATATTTAGAATAAGCACCTGCGATCGCTTGAAGTGTGTGTGTGTGTGTGTGTGTGTGTGTGTGTGTGTGTGTGTGCGTGTGCGTGTGTGTGCGTGCGTGCATGCGTATAGGTATGTGTGCCTGAAGTACTGGCCTATCACACTGCGTCAAAGCCAAACTATCCCTGGAAATGCTTGTATCGCTTTTATGAGGAGACAAGTTTTGTTTAAACACAAATCCTTCTTCTTCAAAAAGACACATTATTTATGGTATAGGTTCAGTTGGTAAAAGGAGAGGGGAGAGGGGGTACATGTCACATGTAGAACCTGGACTGTTTAAAGTAGAAGATGTACACATAAAACTCTACAGTGTGAGACAGGGGTTTAAAAATGATAATCAATATGTGATTTAAGTCACGTCATATAATTTTTCACTTTAATTATATATTTTTATTACTCTCCCTCTTTGTCTCTGTTTGCACCTGATTGCAAATGTTATTTTGAAGAATGATAGAATTATACTGGATTTGGGCAAAATACGTTAAACGCCATTGAACTCCAATAGAAGCATCGGCAGTGTATGATTGTATAGTCCATTCAAACTGGCAATATTATACTTCCCATTGATTTAACCGTACCTGAATTCTGCTTAAAGCTTGAGTGCTAGTCGATTAGAAACCCGTTGGCTTGTACCAGGATCTGCATCCATTATTCAGGTCAAGGTCTTGACTTCCTTTAAAACACTATTATATAATATATTCAGTAAAATATGTAACGGCTGTATACATGGCATAATATTACTCTGATATAAAGAATGTTCCATTCAGTATGAAGGCTACATTTCTTATTTACTGAATTGTGTCATGTAGTCAATATCTGTAAACAGAAACATATCAAATAAGTGTTAGACAAGATATCTTTACACGACACAAGGGATACCTTCACATGAAAAACCTTGATATTCTAGACAATACAGACCATACTCGATGTTTGGAGTTTTGTGAATATGCACCATATCCTGACATTCTGAATCCAGATGTCTTTTAGCCTGACTGTGTTTTCTCAGCTCATTCAAGATAATAAGCTACACTGAAGCCAGATATGTATCTCTTAGCTGAGATCCATATCGGGATCTTGATAAGCTTTTTGATATGCCGAAAATAAGGTGATGCATTTCTGAGTTTTCAGCACATGCTCAATAATTTGACAAGTATGAAATCTGGATTTTTGGATTCCCTCCGGATATCATACACTGGTCGGATATGGACTTATTAGAATTCCTGAGATAGGGCAAATCAAGTCTGCACTGGCCCAACGAAAAATGTATCAACACCTACAACAATGGCCATTAATTATAATTACATTAATAATGTATATTTCCTGTTGCTGCCAGATTATTTTGTCTCAAACTAAGATCCTACATCTGTAGTATATTTTCTCAGACAATGCATACGCTCTTGGCTGAGATCCATATCAGGATTTTGATTGTCACGACTTCTAGCTGCCACCGATCCACGTTTCTTTTTCCATTTGTTATGTCTTGATTGTACACACCTGGTTCCCATTACGTTATTATTATTTCCCTATTTAACCCTCTGGTTCCCATTATGTTTTGTGCGTGTGTGTTAGGGTTTGTTATCCCTGTGTGGATTATTTTGGCTGATTTATTTTTCAGAGTAAAGTACGTTCTGTGTCCTGCGCTTGATTCCGTCCTCACCTCTGCACAACTGACATATGACAGTGATATGCATTTCAACATGTAACTTCTGATGCTTATTTGAACTTTGAGGACAAGCTCAATAATTTAACAAATATTAGATATATTCTTTCAGACACTATTATTGTTTTATTCCCTCTGGAAAAGGCACACGCAAACCCAAATAAAAGCACTGTGACTGGTAGGCTAGCAGCAAGAATCATGTTCCAACTGTCTTTTTTTTTTATTTGGGCACCACGAATGAAGTGTAAACGGTGTGGTCGAACTGACAACTGGAGAAACAAAGAAGTGAGAAACTGTTTAGAAAATACCTCAAAAATGTTTACGGTAAAGTGAGTATCTAATTTGATATACAGTGGGGAGATGTTATTTATGTTATGTTATGTGATAAAATGCAAATGAATTACTTAAAATTCATACAATGTGATTTTCTGGATTTTTGTTTTAGATTCCGTCTCTCACAGTTGAAGTGTACCTATGATAAAAATTACAGACCTCTACATGCTTTGTAATCGGCAGTGTATCAAATACTTGTTCTCCCCACTCTATGTTTTATTTATTTTAGTAAATCAAGAATGCTAGCTAATTTGGCCAGTAGCCAGTAGGGCTAGCTAGCTAGGCTTGATAGTGGGGGTAAAAGCTAACTGGTAGCCTAACTAACAAATAACGAAATGAACTTCCCTTCTGGGATTTTTTTTTTTACCCCATCAAGCCCAAGGTGACAGCTAATGTTTTAAAATGTTTAGGCGGATTTTTGTTAATGTAAGCTAACTAGCTAGCTAGCTATCAAGCAACCTGGCTAGCTAACTAGTTCCAGTTAGTTCCAGTTAGTTTTTAGTTACAATATTTTCTTGCAATATCGACACAATTTTTATTTACGCATTGACAGTTTGTAGTGGATCACAGACAAACACTCTCCCACCATGTTGGGTCTGGACTGCAAGAGACCGCCACTGATGGCCGAATCTGCACCTATCACATCGTCCATAATAACAAACAGGGCATGCAGTGGAATTGAGGGTGTGTGTCACGTTCTGACCTTAGTTCCTTTGTTTTGTCTTTGTTTTAGTATGGTCAGGGCGTGAGTTGGGGTGGGCAGTCTATGTTTGTTTTTCTATGTTGGTTTTTGTGTTCGGCCTAGTATGGTTCTCAATCAGAGGCAGGTGTCGTTAGTTGTCTCTGATTGAGAGGAAGCTTAGGTAGCCTTTTTCCACCTGGGTTTTGTGGGTGTTTATTTCCTGTTTAGTGTTTTGTCCTTCACCTTACGGGACTGTTTGTTTGTTGTTTATTGTTTTTGTTCAGAGTTCATTTTGCTTCATTAAATTATGGACACTTACCACCCTGCGCTTTGGTCCTCCGATCCTTCTCGCTACTACTCCTCAGAGGAGGACAAAGTTTGTGACAGCGTGAAGCTTTTATTTTCTGTTAAACAAATAAAATAAATGTTTCACAAAGATTGGCATGGGTTTGCATCTTTCCAGAAGCATGTGTTGTGATTGGAGCTCTTGATTTGACAGAAATAGCAGAGATTGGATTAAATATGACATTTGCCTTTTTGTGCCTTATATAACCTAATACGGAATATAGTGCAACTGTCTACTCACATATGTCACCTTTAAGTGAACAAACAGAGATTTTCTGCGCCTGAAAAGGTAAAATAATTTGGATGCTGGACACATAAGTTTGGATATCTATTGAAATCATGTTTTCTTTTCTTTTTTTTACAAATACGGACAAATAAATTATTAGGTAATGACTACAGATTATTTTCTAAAAATATGTGGAGTCGTTCACATAATATAAAGGCTAAATAAAGGCTTAGATATGTCAGCATGTTGAGTATAAAGGCTTAGATATGTCAGCATGTAGACACATACCATTTGCAAAGTTAGAATATTCTACAAATATGTAAGGGGGTCCACGTGCATCACATGTATCTTGAACATATCTCACCCCAGATATCTCCTGGATTTATATGGGAGCAAGGAGATTACTGAGGTCTGGATTGGATGCATGTAGAAACTGTCCAATTACAGAGAATATATGAAATGAAGGACATGCCTATCTGAAGCATGTCTACTCCTGATAGATAATAAGATATCTAGATAGAGATATCATCTGATATTGACCCTTTTACCCAGTGACACAAAAAATATATTCGCCCTATTGTAGATATTGATGATACTGCATGGTTGTCTCTCCACAATTTAGCAAGACATTATGCCTTGGTCGACTCAATCCAAACTAGACGTCTAGGATTAGATAGAGGTTCTATCTCGTTCTTGATATAGTTGTAAAATAACCTTACATTAAAATGCTCTCTTGTTTTCCAGAAAGATTATGACAAGGTCAAACAAAATATGTTGTCTAATAATTCAACATTCAAGGAGCAAACACAGTTAACAAGATATCTTAAAATGCTGCTAGGCTGTTCTTGGGATTAGTCTGAGCTTACCAAGAAAAGGACAACTATACAGATGTAGGGTCTAAATCTGATCACTGATTTATTGCTATACATTTTTTCTGTTTCGCAGGAAATGCAGATGAGCTTTGTGATTGACGTAAATTCACTGAAAACCCACACTAATATTTGGTTATATTAACAGTATTACACTTTTCAAGTAGCCTCATTTTGATCAGCTAATACCCTAACCACCAATCAAGCAACATTATGGACTAAACATATTTGTTACCGCAACACTACAGGTCAAATTAAGATCCTACATCTGTAGGGTAGGGTGACATCACAGTTGACCCGCCAAAAACAATCTGTAAAAAAAAACACTGATGTGGCACCTTAGGCAAGATACCTGCTGAGTATGTCCTGTGTAGACTAGGTGGTGGTGGAGGTGTATGGCGGGTCGTGAACCTGAGGGTGAGATGGGGATGGTGACAATAGGTGGTGGTGGTGGAAGTGTATGGCGGGTCGTGAACCTGAGGGTGAGATGAGGAGAGTGGGTATGGACCAGCACCCTAAGGCAGGGGCAGTTTACTATACCTGGCGCTGGGGTTATAGTGGGAGGGGTGTCTATAGGTCAGTCTGATGGTCAGGAGGACCTGTTACTAAGGGAGTTATTTCTAAGGGAGTTTATTTTCCCTCTTCACAACCTGCCATTCTCCATCCCTCTCTTACTCCCTCACTCTATTTATACATACAGTATTTGTTCTTCCTCCTTTATACCTTCCCTCCCCCTATCCACCAATTCTCACATCTCCCACTCCTTCGTCTCCCTTCTCCCTCCTCCTCCCTGTCCTCCTCCTCCTCTCCCTTCTCCTCCTCCTCCTCCTCCTCCTCCTCCTCCCCGTCGTCCTCCTCCTCCTCCTCCCCGTCCTCCTCCATGTCCTCCTCCTCTCCTTTCTCTTCCTCCACCACCTTCTCCTCCTCCTCCCCATCCGCTTCCTCTCCCTTCTCTCCCTCCTTCTCTTCCCCCCCCCCCCCCCCCTTCCTCCTCCTCTCCCTTCTCCTCCTCCTCCTCCTTGTCCTCCTCCTCTTTCCCATCCCCCTCCTCCTCCTCTCTCTTATCTCCGTCCTCCTCCTCTCCGTTCTCTCCCTCCTTCTTCTCCCCCCCTTCCTCCTCCTCTCCCTCCTCCTCCTCCTCCTCCCCGTCCTCCTGCATGTCCTCCTCCTCTCCTTTCTCTTCCTCCACCACCTTCTCCTCCTCCTCCCCATCCGCTTCCTCTCCCTTCTCTCCCTCCTTCTCCTCCCCCTCCTCCCCCCCCCTTCCTCCTCCTCTCCCTTCTCCTCCTCCTCCTCCCTGTCCTCCTCCTCTTTCCCATCCCCCTCCTCCTCCTCTCTCTTATCTCCGTCCTCCTCCTCTCCGTTCTCTCCCTCCTCCTCCTCTGTATGTGTGTTAGTGTGGCTGCTGTAGAAAGGTCTGTAGATTTATCGTGGTCTTTGTAAATGGGTTTGGAGATGATGTATTGTCCAGGTCTCCTCCTAAAACATGCTCCCCAAAAAAAGATGCCGAGGCAATATTGGACGTCTTTATCTCCCCGTTCCCCTCTTTTGTGGCGGGGGCATAAGGAGCGTTGCGATAACCACAAGAGAAGCTCTCTCCTCCCTCCCTCATTTCTTCCACCTCTTTCCATCTCTCTCAAGGGGACACCACTCCCACAGAACCAAAGTTTATGTAGCAACAAGTAAATAATCAACTATTCCACTTTGTGTGACTGTATAAGTTTGTGTTTGTGATGTGTGTGTGTGTGTGTGCAAGCGCACGCACGCACGCATCTGCAACTGTGAAACTGTGTCTGTTCTTTTATCTTGTATACTTAGCAGATAGCTAATATTTGAGAGCGCTAGGCTTTCATGTTTCTTACCCCTCTCTCCCGCCAGCCAGCCCTTGAGAAAGCTCTTGCGGTGGCGATTTATCTCCACACAGATGGAAAAACTGAGAGATGGAGGAGAGAGGGAAGAGAGATAGAGGGAAGCCAACTTTTTCAGAAGAATCGGCCTATTGTAGCTGCTAAATGACCCGTCTGCTCCCCCTCTCTCATCCTCCCTCTCTGTCTCTTTTTTTTCTTTCTCTGCTATCTTTTCATGTCTCCCTGCAACCTTATAGACTTTGGGACTCGCTTTACAAATGCATTTTGAAGCACCCGTGACAGAATCTTCAGACTGACAGAAAGGCTACGGCTTTTAGCCTGCGACTATTCTACATTTTAATCTAAAGGGCAGAAAAGCAAGAGACGAAAGATATGTTATTTAACGGTAGTGAGGGTATGACACAGTTATCCTTGACCAACCCAGACAGTCGGAGAATCCTAAACCTGAATGTTGCCAAAGGAACATATAGGCTGAATGAATGAATGTAGGGCAGTTATGTCTTGCCTTGACCTGGTAGAGTTTCAGCAGTTATGTCTTGCCTTGACCTGGTAGAGTTTCAGCAGTTATGTCTTGCCTTGACCTGGTAGAGTTTCAGCAGTTATGTCTTGCCTTGACCTGGTAGAGTTTCAGCAGTTATGCTTATGTGTGTTGCACGTACACGAACATACACGCACATAGTTGGATTGATTAGTGATTAATAAGAATATGTAACTGATGATGTAGTTGATTGGGGCTTGGAGATTGAATCGGCAGTGGGGGGAAAATAGAGCCACTGGCCGTAGCATTAAAGCTGTTATTATTGTTTTTGCCCGGGCTGAGGAGCGTCACCTAGCATGGTAAAAAAAAAAATCAGAACATATTGTGCTCTTCTATCGTGAGTGCAATGATGTCAGAGGGGAAAAACTGTGTTGATGTTTGCAGTAACTTTTTTGATGTTGTAATATCACAAACAGATGTGGCTGTTTCACCATTAAGGACTCTAGCTTTAAGGAATATGAACCATTCCCTCTGTAATGTCCTACAGCCTCAGGGACAGTCTATTGACAATAGTGACAGATTGAGTAAGGTGTTATGCTAGATCTACCATGTGTTGAGATATCGAGTCCCTAACATCAACTCCAACGGCAATTGTTGAGGCACATAGAATAGTGAATTGCACTCTCTGTAATACAGTCCTGGGTGGTGTTTGGTTGGTCCAAGCAGAACAGAGTAATTTCTAATGCATACCACCCTGCATACCACTGCTGGCTTGCTTCTGAAGCTAAGCAAGGTTGGTCCTGGTGAGTCCCTGGATGGGAGACCAGATGGTGTTGGAGGGCCAGTAGGAGGCACTCTTTCCTCTGGTCTAAAAAATACCCCAATGCCCCAGGGCATTGATTGGGGACACTGCACTGTGTAGGGTGCCGTCTTTTGGATAGGACGTTAAACGGGTGTCCTGACTCTCTGAGGTCATTAAAGATCCCATGGCAAAAATCATAAGAGTAGGGGTGTTAACACGGGTGTCCTGACTCTCTGAGGTCATCAAAGATCCCATGGTACTTATCATAAGAGTAGGGGTGTTAACCCCGGTGTCCTGACTCTCTGAGGTCGCTAAAGATCCCATGGTACTTATTGTAAGAGTAGGGGTGTTAACCCTGGTGTCCTGACTCTCTGAGGTCATTAAAGATCCCAAGGTACTTATTGTAAGAGTAGGGGTTTTAACCCCGGTGTCCTGGCTCTCTGAGGTCATTCAAAATCCCATGGTACTTATCATAAGAGTAGGGGTGTTAACCCCGGTGTCCTGACTCTCTGAGGTCATTAAAGATCCCATGGTACTTATCATAAGAGTAGGGGTGTTAACCCCGGTGTCCTGACTCTCTGAGGTCATTAAAGATCCCATGGTACTTATCATAAGAGTAGGGGTGTTAACCCCGGTGTCCTGACTCTCTGAGGTCGCTAAAGATCCCATGGTACTTATCGTAAGAGTAGGGGTGTTAACCCTGGTGTCCTGACTCTCTGAGGTCATTAAAGATCCCAAGGTACTTATTGTAAGAGTAGGGGTTTTAACCCCGGTGTCCTGGCTCTCTGAGGTCATTCAAAATCCCATGGTACTTATCATAAGAGTAGGGGTGTTAACCCCGGTGTCCTGACTCTCTGAGGTCATTCAAAATCCCATGGTACGTATCATAAGAGTAGGGGTGTTAACCACGGTGTCCTGGCTAAATTCCCAATCCGGCCCTCATACCGTCACCTAATAATCCCCAGTTTACAATTGGCTCATTGATCCCCCTCCTCTCCCCTGTAACTATTCCCCAGGTGGTTGCTGTAAATGAGAACGTCTTCTCAGTCAACTTACCTGGTAAAATAATGGATATATAAAAGAAAATGGAAAAAGGACATGAGCCCTCCCTCAGCCTGATTGGTGCATTGGCCTCACAATATGAAGTGACGTAAAAGCAGTGTTTTTGACCGAGAGGTGGGGGTGTGGGGGGGGGGGGGGGGGGGGGGGTTTACTGGAAAGCACCTGGTCACCCACGGAGGGCGTGTGTAGTGCGACAGAGGTGTGTGTAGGTGTGTGTGTGGGGGGGGGGGCTGAATCACTGCTTAACCAGCAACAGAGCAACAGGTACCCACTGGAAACACTCACACACAAACTCCACTCTCCATTCTCCATTCACACACAAACTCCAAAGCTGTACCTGGAACACTGTACCTGCGTCGTATGACAGTCCCCAAGCACGCACACACACACACACACACACACACACACACACACAGACAGACACAGACACAGACACAGACACAGACACAAACATCACCATCCATACCTGGAAGTCAGAGCGTTATCCACTCTGTGACAGCAGAGAGAAACATAGATTAATCTATCATCGTAATGCCTCTTATTATCTAGTCTGGAGGTCACACACCCTGCAGACTGCACACGTCTATGCTCTTTATCATGATCTATTCAACTCTACTTACTACATTAATGCATTATTATCTCCTAGATTAAAAGTTACAGCAACGTTCTGCTAGGAGCTGAGGATGTTACAGCAACGTTCTGCTAGGAACTGAGGATGTTACAGCAACGTTCTGCTAGGAGCTGAGGATGTTACAGCAACGTTCTGCTAGGAGCTGAGGATGTTACAGCAACGTTCTGCTAGGAACTGAGGATGTTACAGCAACGTTCTGCTAGGAGCTGAGGATGTTACAGCAACGTTCTGCTAGGAGCTGAGGATGTTATGGCAACGTTCTGCTAAGAGCTGAGGATGTTACAGCAACATTCTGCTAAGAGCTGAGGATGTTATAGCAACGTTCTGTTAAGAGCTGAGGATGTTATAGCAATGTTCTGCTAGGAGCTGAGGATGTTACAGCAACGTTCAACTAGGAGCTGAGGATGTTACAGCAACGTTCTGCTAGGAGCTGAGGATGTTATAGCAACGTTCTGCTAGGAGCTGAGGATGTTACAGCAACGTTCTGCTAGGAGCTGAGGATGTTATAGCAACCTTTTGGTATCTTCCTCTCTCTCTCTCTCTGATACATTTACATCAAGTTTTACTATGTCAAAAACACACAGACACACACACACACACATACACACACACACACACACACACACACACACACACACACACACACACACACACACACACACACACACACACACACACACACTGACACACACACACACACACACACTGACACACACACACACACACACACTGACACACACACACACACACACACACACACACAGACACACACACAGACACACAGACACATAGACACACAGACAGACACACACAGACACACACACACACACACACACACACACACACACACACACACACACACACACACACACACAGCCCTGGTTTAGAGCTACTGGATGACCTTAATGACTGCATTATTCTGTTGCATGGTGTTTCTGAAGGCTGTTGTTGAGATCCTTGAGGGCAAAACACATGGGGCCATACTGCCAAACTACTGCTTAGACACAATGTTTACACCTTTGGTCTAAAATGACTAGCTGCTAGCTTTTTTTAGGTCAACCTGGCACAATTAGACACTATGATGAGGATGACCAGCTGAGCACATTTATCCAATAACAAAATAACAAATCAACCTATCAGAGACTTTACACAGTAGAGCCACCAGACAATAGCATTGTTAAACAGGTCAACATGGCCACTAGAGGGAGATTCTAAGTCCTCCAACTCCCAAGGTGCATCTTGTTACCCATGCCTCGGTCTAAAGTGCAGTGGGACAAAATATATTGCATGATGCTTCCTTGACTAGGCTGTTGACGTTACACAACATTCAAAAGGCAATCTTTCCATATCTGACCAAAATAAATAAAAAATGGCTTACTGTTTCACACACATCTATGTGCTTTTACAGAACAAAAACATGTAGGAATATTGTGTTCATATTCATACAGTACTACTACTCTCACAAATTGGTAGTGCAGTCCAGTCCACTACGACAGTCAGCCAAAGTTCGAGAGACAGCTTTGAGTTTAAACCTCACTTACTCTCCGTGAGGTTTTTGAAGGAAATAACTCTCCACTACTAGTCCTCAAGTCAAATGTAGGCCTACATTTAGGTGTACATGTAAAATGTCCTATTTCACGACTCTCTGACCATGTCAGTTTAATTTTTTTTTACCTTTACCAGTTAAGAACAAATTCTTATTTTCAATGACAGCCTAGTGGGCCTGTTCAGGGGCAGAACGACAGATTTGTACCTTGTCAGCTCAGGGGTTTGAACTTGCAACCTTCCGGTTACTAGTCCAACACTCTAACCACTAGGCTACCCTGCCGCCTCAAGGCTGAAGAAAGACTTATTCAATCATGAGTCATTCTTCATTGTCATTTTCAAGGTTTTGACTGTACTTCCTGTCTTAACACACTAAAACAACACATTTACACTAAAACAACACATTTACACTAAAACAACACATTTACACTAAAACAACAGATTTACACTAAAACAACAGATTTACACTAAAACAACACATTTACACTGAAACAACACATTTACACTAAAACAACACATTTACACTAAAACAACACATTTACACTAAAACAACACATTTACACTAAAACAACACATTTACACTAAAACAACACATTTACACTAAAACAACACATTTACACTGAAACAACAC
>NC_092173.1:36936853-36986853 GCF_045791955.1 Oncorhynchus clarkii lewisi | reverse complement strand
ACACCCCACTCTGACAATTTTACTCACCCTAGCAGAGCTGGGGTTTTTTCATGTCATCCAGAGTGTTGGTGACTGTAACTGTGCCGCTGACAACAATTGAATTACTCGTTGTTGCCGACCTTTACTGACACTGGACATATTCAACGGGTGTTGCGCGTTCAAAAATACATCACTTATTCTGCGCTCTGGCACACTAAGATGAGAGTCTTTTGCTAAGAAATGTAAACAATGAATCCCAACACATGAAGTAAAGTTAGTTAGTGAGCCAGCCAGCTAATGTTAGCTAGCACTTTGACCTGAAACTTGAAATGAAACTACTTTGTCAAAATTAGAGTGTAGTCTTTTGTTAAGACATGTAGCTAGCTAGCTAGACAATGGACCATAATCACTCATGACGTTACTACCCTGCATGAATCTGCATTTAGCTAACCGACCAAGTTCTATGGCTATAACTAGTCAAGTAAATGTGTCTGAGATACAAAGAATAAGATCATACACATAATGTTAGCTAGTGACCCAGCTAGCTAACAGTTGGCTAGCTAACAGTACACTTGAAATTAAACCACTTTCTGTCAAATTAGAAACGTGTCTGGTGCCATGTATGGTTGCCTTAGTTTGATGATATAATCCAGACTGGTGTTTTCCTCATCTCCATACTTGATTTCCACTATTTCAAAACTCGGTCCTCCAGAAAGTGGAGAGCATACACATACACTTAGCTAGTGAGCCAGCCAGCTAACGTTAACTTGCTAACAGTACACTTTAACTTGACGTTAGGTTTATGCAGTTTTACTACGCAATAAATGTTTTCGTAAAATCCGTAAAATTACCTAAACATAATGACCAGCTCCAATAGACAGACGCATGCTATATGGTAGACCAATCCAAACTCTTCTCTCGGCATGTTCAAGCCACTCATTATCTCCGCCAGTCATGGCTCACGGGAAGGTTGCTCGCTTTTTCTGTGGCTAAACCAACTAGGCTTGTAATTTAACAATTTTATTCATATTTACAGATGGCATACAAGTGTGATATGAAGGCACATGAAAGCTCACATGTTTGAGAAGGCATTTAGGTGGAAAAAAAACACTTAAAAAAAAACATTGACATTCAAGCAGCTCTCCTGTGAAGTCGTGACTTGCGACATCCGCCTAGTTTCCTGAATCAGGTCACATGTAATATAACAGCAGCAAAGAGAGAGTGAAAGATAGACACAAAGAGAAAAAGAAAGAGAGAGAGGTTGTATTATAATCAGGGGAAGGCAGGCCTAAACCCCAGGTGGTTCTTAGCCTTCAGAGAGCACCATACCTGAAATTCTCAGCAATTAGAAGCTGTGGAGGTGGACGACACACACACACAAACCCACACAATTCAAACAATGACTGGCAAAGCAGATAGAAAGAACCTCTGTCTCTATTTCACTCTCTCAATTCAATGTCAATTCAATAGACTTGATTGAAATGGCAAGTTATATAACTTACATTGTCAAAGTATACATATAACAAAAGTGGTGGGAACAACAGCGATAATAATAGTAGTGGTGGAAATGTGATTGCCATTAACAGCAACTACAACAACAATATTAAGGAGAATAACAATACAATAAATCAATAGTGGCATATGAGTCTCAACCTGACTGAGAAGACACATGACCTGGTATGAAAGACAAAATAAAACTAAATGGGAAATATTATGGACATTACATTGCACTTGTCACTGGCTGTCCCTCAGGTTCTGGAAGGAGGACACATATGTGCCCCACCAGCTCAAATAGGTCTTATGTAGCAAATATTGAAATTGTGTTTTTTACATTGGATAAAAGTAGAGACTCAGAGCTAGAAAATGATATATCATACACTACATTTGAGGAACAATGGGAAAGTAATTATGCTTTGAAAGTTGATCAACTTGTAAACTCACTTTTGAGAAAATGGCCTTTTTATGTTTTGGTGCTACTATTGGAGAGCCCTTCTTTGTCTACACTCATTCAGCATGGTTCACACCCACTTAAGCTTTAGGCTAAAAACATCTCTTTAAGGGCTGATCTGAGCGTTCTGTGCCAACAACAGCAGTCAAGGACCAAAGCTAACTTACTAGCTACTTCCAGACACAAATCAGAGAACAGCTCACTGAACATTACTCGCCCTAGCAGAGCTGGTTAGGCTGTTATGTTGTTATGCTGAACGCTCTCTGAGTGCTCTAGCCGATCAGTAGGGTTGATCTGAACGTTCTGACGTCACAACGGCAGTATAGCCTCAAGCTAACTGGTTAACATTGGCTAGCTCGCTAGCTACTTCCAAACACAAATGAAAGAACACCCCACACCATTTTACTCGCCCTAGCAGAGGTGGTTAGGCTGTTTTCATGTTATCTAGGGTGTTGGTGACTGTAACTGTGCTGCTGGCAACAATTTAATTACACTTTTTTGCCGAATGGTTACTTTTAGGGTACCCTTACCCTTAAATGGAATATTTTGTTAAGACATGTAGCTAACTAGCTAGGTAAACAATGAACCATAATCCCAACTCTTGATACTGCTACCCTGCATGAATCTGCAGGTAACTAACCAACCATGTTCATTGTTAGCAAGCTAACATCAGGCTATAACTAGCCAAGCAAATGGCTCTGAGATCTAAATAATAAGATCATACATGTAACGTTAGCTAGCGAGCCAGACAGCTAACGTTAGCTAGCTAGCTAACAGTACACTTTAACTTGAAATGAAAACGACTTTGTCAAAAATTCAAAACGTGTAATATATGAAAATATAGCTAGCTAGACTATCTTACCGTATACATCATGGTTGGACGCTTCTCCCTGTCACGGATGCCATGGTTGCACTTAGTTTGAAGATGTAATCCATCTCCATAGGTATCATACTCTAATTTCAAAACTCAGTCCTCCAGAAAGTGGACAGCAACACTTATGCAGTTCTACTTAGCAATATGTTCCAGAAGGCATTTCTGCCAAAAAACGGATTTGATAAAAACATTTTTTTAAAGTTTACGTTGAAACGGCTCTCGTGTGAAGTAGTGACCCACGACATATGCCCAGTTTCCTGAAACGAGTCAATTTTGGCTTTTCACCCAATAAATATTATATTTTTTCTTCATATTTTTTAGTTTCAAATAATGTACTGAATGTTAATCCTCTCTCTCTCTCTCTCTCTCTCTCTCTCTCTCTCTCTCTCTCTCTCTCTCTCTCTCTCTCTCTCTCTCTCTCTCTCTCTCTGTCTCTCTCTCTCTCTCTCTCTTGCTTAGTCGTCCTCAATTGCCTGTACTCGGTGGTCCTGTTAGAGTAATGAGGCAAGGCTAATGCTCTATGTCATCCACACACACACACACACACACACACACACACACACACACACACACACACACACACACACACACACACACACACACACACACACACACTTGTATGCTCAGAACACCCACACACGCATATACACCCGGCACACATACAGCACAGCACACACACAAAAACACACACACACTAATTTGCTTTTTATACCAAAGGACTCTCTGCAGCTCAGAAAAAAATGGTAATCTCAACACATCTTCTGAATGTGCTTGATGAACTAGCAATTGAATACACATTTATTTAGAGGTGTAAACACAGGGCCAAGGGCAATAGTTCTGATTCATTCCTTTCAACACACCCCAACACACCCCCTGGGATTTTTCTGTATCCAGTTAGAGGTTTCTGGGTAGGAGCACGCTGAGATGGGGCCTCTAGTCTGGTACCTCACCTTCTCTCTACCTACTCATTAAGGACTGAATCTTAACTCTGTGGCAGAAATTCTAACCAGAAGGAGAGAGACTGTCGATTCTTCAAACAACAACTTTATTATAAAATTTGCAAAAAATGGAGCAATCAACAAATCACTCAAATAGTTGAAAGCCCAATGAACAGAGTTGGCTCTCTCATTTTTTAGAAAATGCATCCTCTTATCTATGTGACAGTTAGCAGAGGAACAGAGTTGTAAAAAGTATTTTAGCTCATTTGTGCATATCAAGATAGCTGATATCAGCACCATTCTCTGTTCTTCCCTGTAATTCCCACATAGCTAAATTCCTGCCGATTGTAAACACAGGAGGTCACATAATGTGGTCACACCCAAACAGCTCACAAATCTGTACGCTCAGATGTATGACTAAGTCACACAAATCAAGTGTGTATCTGTAAAAAAAATACTAGTGTATAACAATGGAAAATTCTTTAAGTAAGAATCTTAAATATCTACCTACTCATTAAAGCATCAGCTATCTGAGCAGCTTACCAATCGCTGCAGCTGTACACAGCCCATCTGTAAATAGCCCATCCAACTACCTACCTCATCCCCATATTGTTTTTATTTACTTTTTTTTGCTCTTTTGCACACCAGTATTTCTACTTGCACATCATCATCTGCACATCTATCAGGCCAGTGTTAATTTGCTATATTGTAATTACTTCACTACCATGGCTTATGTATTGCCTTACCTCCTTACTCACACATTCTATATAGATTTTTATTATTATTGACTGTACTTTTGTTTATTCCACGTGTAACTCTGTGTTGTTGTTTTTTGTCGCACTGCTTTGCTTTATCTTGGCCAGGATGCAGTTGTGAATGAAAACTTGTTCTCAACTGGCCTACCTGGTTAAATAAAGGTGAAATAAATAAATGAAATCAAATGAAATAAAAGGGCTGAACCTGAAATCTCTAGCTACTCATTAAGGGCTGAACCTGAAATCTCTAGCTACTCATTAAGGGCTGAACCTGAAATCTCTAGCTACTCATTAAGGGCTGAACCTGAAATCTCTAGCTACTCATTAAGGGCTGAACCTGAAATCTCTAGCTACTCATTAAGGGCTGAACCTGAAATCTCTAGCTACTCATTAGGGGCTGAACCTGAAATATCTAGCTACTCATTAAGGGCTGAACCTGAAATCTCTAGCTACTCATTAAGGGCTGAACCTTAAATCTCTAGCTATTCATTAAGGGCTGAACCTTAAATCTCTAGCTACTTATTAAGGCCTGAATCTTGGGTATCTAGCTAGTCATTAAGGGCTGAATCTTAAATATCTAGCTATTCATTAATGGATGAATCCTAAACTCAGAAATGTATAGATTAAATCTCATATAAATCATGCACAAATGTCAATGCGAGTTTGTGCTGCACATATGAATCTCATATTAGGATTTGACCCCAAGACAAATTAGAAATGTATTACAGGGTTAGGGTTAGGCCTTTGATCCAGAGAAAATATAGGAAGAACAGATGAGGGGAGGGAGAGAAGGGAGATACATTGCATTCAATCTCAGTCCACATGGTTCATTATATTCCTTGTCTCCTGTACAGAGTGATTAAGACAGTCTTGCAGCACAGTGAAGCAGCAGTGTGGCTGCCTGGTATTTAGTGTTGAATCCATTAGTAGCTGTAACATATTCAGATATGATCCAAGCTAAGTGGTCTGCTTCACCTTGCAGTAATGCCCTAATCACCACCTACTGAAACACAAAAAGGTCAGACCTACTGGGAGAACACACACAAATACCGCCAAGCATAGTGGTTTAGACACAAAAAACATTTGCCATAAATATGTTATGTCTCTTAATGTGAGTAGTGTTAATTATTGAAAGTCTCAGTATAGTTTCTGTCTTTTGGGATCTGCAGAGGAGAAGAGAACTTCTAAGGTGACACTGTGTGTGTGTGTGTGTGTGTGTGTGTGTGTGTGTGTGTGTGTGTGTGTGTGTGTGTGTGTGTGTGTGTGTGTGTGTGTGTGTGTGTGTGTGTGTGTGTGTGTTAGTGCTGAGCAATTTCTGAGGGGGTTATTAAACAACTAATTGACCAACATTGGTTCAATTACTTGAATTCCATTCAGTTCGTTTTTTTGGTGAGCCAAATGCACCATTTCTCTAGAGTGAAATCTAATCATTCATGAGATAAATCCAGTCAATAACTATTTGGGACACTGGGCTGAAGGTAGTTGTAGTTTTCATAATGCAAATATTTAACCTATTTCAGCGCAGAAACGTGGTAATTAACTGCAATGACCATAATCCAGTGTGCCTGTTCATTCCAGTTTGGACAGAGATGGATACACTTTTACGCCTGCTACCTTAGGTTAGATACACACAGACAGCATGATAGAGGAATGTACACAACACAATGACTAAAGGGACAGAGACAGTTCCTATTTCGAACATCTTCCTGGAAATAACCGGACCAAGGTGCAGCGTGGTCAGCGTACATTTTCCTTTATTATTGTAAATGACGCCAACAAAACAAGAAACAAAGAAACGACCGTGAAGCTGACTAGGGCTATAGTGCCACTAACAAAGACAACTACCCACACATGTGAAAGGACACAAGGCTGCCTAAGATTGATTCCCAATCAGAGACAACGATAGACAGCTGCCTCTGATCGAGAACCACACCCGGCCAAACACAAAGAAATAGAAAACATAGAAATAAAGAAACTAGAATGCCCACCCTAGTCTACCCAAAATAGAGAATAAAAGCCTCTCTATGGCCAGGGCGAGACAGTTCCGGATAGTATGCCTTATCTACATTGAAAAACGAGTTCAATTATTTTTTTCAGACAGCTCTGCAGCATTCTTAGGCAGGCTAGCTAAACAGGATGACTAAAGACAGTACAGTATGGGGAGAACAGAGATGTCTGGCTGTTTGGCTGCTACTGCCTGAGAAGAGTTGAGATGATGACTTTAAAGAATGAAAAATAATAAAGTCATCAAATAAAAACAAAGTAATACTGTACACAACTAAATATAATTTATTTCATAGTCATTTCGTATTTCTCTATAGATGTCTACCCAATGTGGACCTGACAGAAACATTGGAATATTTGACATGTTTTGACAATTGGACTGCTAAACAATCCCATTAAAAAGCTCTAAAAATCATTTTAATGTAATTATTTCATAATACATTTAATATTTAATTTAAAAAATCTAAACGAAAATCACACAATCCTGTCTTGGAGCTCTACTGACAATTCCTTTGATTTAATGGCTTGGTTTTTGCTTCGACATGCACTGTCAACTGTAGGAACTTATATAGACAGCTCTGTGCCATTCCAAATCATTTCCAATCAATTGAATATACCCCAGGTGGACTCCAATCAAATTGTAGAAACTCAAGGATGATCAATGGGAACAGGATTCACCTGAGCTCAGTTTCGAGTCTCATAGGAAAGGTTCTAAATACTTATGTAAATAAGGTATTTGTTTTTCAGGTTTGTCTAAATTTGCAAACATTTCTAAAGACCTGTTTTTGATTTCTCATTATGGGGTATTGTGTGTACATTGCTGGGTATTGTTTTATTTTAAAATAAGGCTGTAACACAACAAAATGTGGAAAAGTCAAGCGGTCTGAATACATTCCAAAGGCACTGCACCTGGAGGTGACAGCATTCCCTCCCCCATATGCCCCCCCAGACACAATTATGACAACATAAACAACAAAAATGGGTCACAACTCCTGCAGCTCTGTCCCACTCTGGGTATGTACATAGTCAAAGGTAGGCTTCATCTCCTACAGTAGGTACACCTATAGCTCGTCTCTTGGCAGTAGTAATGCAGAGTACTTTATTCCTGACCTCTACATCTGCATTGCTTGCTGTTTGGGGTTTTAGGCTGGGTTTCTGTATAGCATTTTTTCACATCGGCTGATGTAAAAAGAGCTTTATAAATATTTGATTGATTGATTGTTTGAACCTAGAGACTTTCAGAGTATTCAGTCATCCCACTGACACCCCTATCAGATCACAGCAGAATCACAGTCTACTTGAACAGAACAGTCTACTTTGAAGCATCAAAGACAAATTAACTGAATAATATTAAGAAATGCTTTAAGACAACTTCCAGGACAAAGAGTTTCACTGTAATAGTGAAAGTATAAACATGTACGCAAAAACCAAAGACAGAAATTGAGAAACCTATCCAACCAAAAACATAAAGACACAGGACACCTAGGCCTATGGCTTAACTATGGTGAATCACTAAAACAAGAAAGAAATACACTACGGAAGAAGAAGAAACAGAACGTCAGATATCAGCTCAGTGTAACTGAAGAATCCATAGAATCAACTACTTCTGGGAAAATTGGAACACACCAAAACAAACAACAACACGAAGGGTTATCTATCAATGGAGATGTATGAATAAACCACTTCTCCAAACTTTTTGACTCCATAACAAGGAAAAAAAAGCAATAGCATATGCATGATCAAATACAAATCTTAGAATCAACTATTAAAGACTACCAGAACCCACTAGATTCTCCAATTACATTTAATGAACTGCAATACAAAATACAAAATACAAACCCTCCAACCCAAAAAGGCCTGTGGTGATGGTATCCTAAATTAAATGATAAAATATACAGAACACAAATTCCAATTGGCTATACTTAAACTCTATAACATCATCTGGCATCTTCCCCAATATTTGGAACCAAGGACTGTTCATCAGAATCCATAAAAGTGGAAACAAATTTGGCCCCAATAACTACCGTGGGATATGCCTCAACAGCAACCTTGGGAAAAATCCTCTACATTATCATTAACAGGAAAGTTGTACATTTCCTCATTGAAAACAATGCACTGAGCAAATGTCAAATTGGCATTTTACCAAATTACCATACGTCAGACCAACAATTCACCCTGCACTCTCTAATTGACAAACAAACCAAATCAGAAGGCAAGTGTTCTCAAGCTTTGTTGATAATTTAAAAAAAGCATTGAACTCATTTTGGCATGAGGGTCTGCTATATAAATTGATAGAAAACGGTGTCGGGGAACAACATACGACATTATAAAATCAATGTACACTGTGTGTTAAATATAGTCAAAAACACACTTATTTAATTCCACAGGGCCATGGAGTGGATTTCAGGCCCAACCTCTTCCACATATATCTCAGCGAATTGATGAGGGCACTAGTCTGCAGCACCTGGCCTCACCCTACTAGAATCTGAAGTCAAACTTTTACTGTTTGCTTATGATCTGGTACTTCTGTCACCAACCAAGGAGGGTGTACAGCAACATCTAGATATTCTGCACAGATTCTGTCAGATGTGGGCCCTGACAGTAATAATTAGTAAGACAAAAATAATGGTGTTACAAAAAATGTCCAGTTGCAAGGACCACAAATACAAATTCCATCTAGACAAAGTTGCCTTGGACCACACAAAAACAATACATACCTCGGCCTTAACGTAAACACCACAGGTAACTTCCACAAAGCTGTGAACAATCTGAGAGACAAGGCAAGAAGGGCATTCTACACAATCAAAAGGAACATAAAATTCGACATACCAATTAGGATCTGGCGAAAAATACTTGAATTAGTTGTAGAACCCATTGTCCTTTATGGTTATGAGGGCCGGCTTCTGCTCACAAACCAAGAATTCACAAATCGGGACAAACACCAAATTGAGACTCTGCATGCAGAATTCTGCGAAAATGTCCTCCGTGTACAATGTGAAACACCAGATAATGAATAAAGAGCAGAATTAGGCCAATATTCGCTAATTATCAAAACCCAGAAAAGATCGATTGAATTCTACAACACCTAAAAGGAAGCGATTCCCAAACCTTCCAGAACAAAGCCATCCCCTACAGAATGTGTAACCTGGAGAAGAGTCCCCTAAGCAAGCTGGTCTACAAACAGTCCCCACAGAGCCCCAGGACAGCAAAACAATTAGACCTAACCAAATCATGAGAAAACATTACATTGGAAAGAAATAACAAAAAAACTGAGCAAACTAGAGTGTTGTTTGGAACTAAAATGAGAGTAAACAGCGGCAGAATACCTGACCACTGTGACTGACCCAAAATTAAGAAAAACGTTGACTATTTACAGACTCAGTGATCATAGCCTTGCTATTGAGTGAGTCCGCAGTAGGAAGACATGGCTCCCAAGAGAAGACAGGCTATGTACACACTGTCCACAAAATGAGGTGGAAACTGAGCTACACTTCTGAACCTCCTACCAAATGTTTGACCATAGTAAAGACACGTATTTCCCTCAGATTACATTTACCAACAAAGATTTTGAAAACAAATCAAATTTTGTTAAACTCCCATATCTTTTGGGTGAAGTACAACATTGTGACATCACAGAAACAAAATGTGTGACCTGTGTCAAGCAAGAAAAGGGCAACCGGTGAAGAACAAACATCATTGTAAATACAACCCATATTTATGTTGATTTATTTTCCCTTTTGTACTTTAACTATTTGCACTTCATTACAACGCTGTATATAGACATAATATGACATTTGAAATGTCTCTAGTCCTTTGAAACTTTGTGAGTGTAATGTTAAATGTTATTTTTATATCATTTATTTCACTTTTGTTTATTATCTATTTCACTTGCTTTGGCAATGTTAACATATGTTTCCTATGCCAAGAAAGCCCTTTGAATGGAATTGAATTGAAAGAATGAGAGGGACAGAAAGTTTGAGAGAAAGAGGAGAAGGGAAAGATTTAAAAGGAACGTTTGTTCAGAAATGGTGTCCCAGCAGTAATTCTGAGAGGAGAAAAGGAGAAAAGACTGCATCAGCTTGATCCTTAGCAAAGAGGTAACACCTCACCTAGTCTACTGCATTGGATTTACAGGCTTCTGTATTCACACACACACACACACACACACACACACACACACACACACACACACATATATATATATATTCACGTGCACATGCTTACACACACATATTCACACACACATATATTCACACACACACACACACACACACACACACACACACACACGTATCTGAACACATAACTGTTCTTTCCCAAGTCAGCAGGAAGGCATGACAGGAATTACCCACCTGGATATGCTGAGGCAGCTGAACAGCGTATAACACACACACACACACACACACACACACACACACACACACACACACACACACAGAGACAGACACACACAGACACACACACACACAGACAGACACACATAGAGTCAGACACAAACCACACACACACACACAAACAGAGAAACACACAAACAGAGACACACACAAACAAAGACACACACACACACACGCACAAACAAATAGAGACACACACACACACAGTTTCAATGGTGACCTGTTAACACGACAGAATGGGGGCAAGCATCTCATGAGATGATCAGCAGAGGAGAGCATGCTGACTACATTACTTCTCTTTTTGCTCTTTTCACCTATCTTATTTTTTGGATGTGTAAATTATTGTCAAACTCCAACAATACAACAGTATTTTATACCTCTATAAACCCTAAGGAACATTCCAAAATGTTGAATGGGAAAGTGAACGCTTTAGGAAATGTACCCCTTGTGTGGTGTTCGGGTCTGTGGGACCCATTATGTTTACTAAAATTAAAATTATTAATTATCTTTTCAACCTGAGACTCATCGGCTCATTTTCTGTGAAGAACATGTAAAATAACCCATTGTCATTGAGTTCACGCTGTGCACCCCCCTACACATACATTGGGGAGAACAAGTATTTGATACACTGCCTATTTTGCAGGTTTTCCCTAATTACAAAGCATGTAGAGGTCTGTAATTTTTATCATAGGTACACTTCAACTGTGAGAGACAGAATCTAAAACAAAAATCAAGAAAATCACATTGTATGATTTTTAAGTAATTAATTTGCATTTTATTGCATGACAAGTATTTGATCACCTACCAACCAGACCTGTTAGTTTTTCTTTAAGAAGCTCTCCTGTTCTCTCCTCCATTTGCTGTACCAGGTGGTGATACAGCCCAACAGGATGCTCTCAATTGTGATCTCAAAATGATGCTCTCTACTCAGTTGCACAGGGCGGGGTTAATGATGAGTTTGGAGGGTACTATGGTGTTGAATGCTGAGCTATAGTCAATGAACAGCATTCTTACATAGGTATTCCTCTTTTCCAGATGGGATAGGGCAGGGTGCAGTGCAATGGCGATTACATCATCTGTGGATCTATTTGGGCAGTAAGCAAATTGAAGTGGGTCTAGGGTGTCAGGTAGTGTAGAGGTGATATGATCCTTGACTAGTCTCTCAAAGCACTTCATGATGACATAAGTGAGCGCTACGGGGTGATAATCAATTAGTACAGTTACCTTTGCTTTCATGGGTACAGGAACAATGGTGGCCACCTTGAAGCATGTGAGGGCAGCAGACTGGGACAGGGAGGCATTGAATATGTCCGTAAACTCTCCAGACAGCTGATCTGCGCATGCTCTGAGGACATGGCTAGGGACGCTATCTGGGCCATCAGCCTTTCCAGGGTTAACACACTTAAATGTCTTACTCATGTCGGCCACGGAGAATGAGAGCCCACAGTCCTTGGTAGCTGGCCATTACGGTGGCAGTGTGTTACGGGGCGGCAGGGTAGCCTAGTGGTTAGAGCGTTGGTCTAGTAACCGGAAGGTTGCAAGTTCAAACCCCCGAGCTGACAAGGTACAAATCTGTCGTTCTGCCCCTGAACAGGCAGTTAACCCACTGTTCCTAGGCCGTCATTGAAAATAAGAATTTGTTCTTAACTGACTTGCCTAGTTAAATAAAGGTAAATAAAAATAAAAAAACTCTCAAATTGGGAGGAAAATGTGTTTATCTTGTCCGGGAGCAAAACGTTGGTGTCCTTAACATGGCTGGTTTCCCCAGCTGGTCCTCGCTATATATTCATCGCCAGACCCACTGGCTCCAGGTCATCTACAAGTCCATGCTAGTTAAAGCTCCGCCTTATCTCAGTTCACTGGTCACGATGGCAACACTCACCCGTAGCACGCGCTACGGGTGAGTGTTGTCTCACTGATCATCCCTAAAGCCAACACCTCATTTGGCCGCCTTTCATTCCAGTTCTCTGCTGCCTGTGACTGGAACGAATTGCAAAAATCGCTGAAGTTGGAGACTTTTATTGCCCTCACCAACTTCAAACATCTGCTATCTGAGCAGCTAAACGATCGCTGCAGCTGTACATAGTCTATCGGTAAATAGCCCACCCAATTTTACCTACCTCATCCCCATACTGTTTATATTGATTTACCTTTCTGCTCTTTTGCACAGCAGTATCTCTACCTGTACATGACCATCTGATCATGTATCACTCCAGTGTTAATCTGCAAAATTGTAATTATTCGACCTACCTCCTCATGCCTTTTGCACACAATGTATATAGACTCTCTTTTTTTCTATTGTGTTATTGACTTGTTAATTGTTTACTCCATGTGTAACTCTGTGTTGTCTTTGCTTTGTGGAAGGAATAACAACATTGGTAGGTTTTAATAGTCACAGTTGGTACAACATCTCTACATACATCCGTGTATTCGTCATCCATGTATTTCAGAGTCCACCCAGAACATATCCCAGTCTGCGTGATCAAAACAATCTTGAAGCATTCAATAGTCCGTTGCATGGGTACTTCCTGTTTGAGTTTCTGCCTATAAGAAGGGAGGAGCAAGATGGAGTCGTGATCCGATTTGTCGAAGGGAGGGCGGGGGAGGGCCTTGTAAGAATTTTGTAAAGTTGAGTAGCAGCTGTCCAATGTATTCTCAGAGCGAGTGCTACAGTTAATGTATTGGTTGAATTTCGGTAGTGTTTACCTCAGATTAGCTTTGTTAAAATCCCCCGGCTAAAATAAACGTGGTCTCATGATATGCGGTTTCCAGTTTGCATAGAGTCCAGTTAATGTACACGGCTATGACTATAACCAAAGAGAATTCTCTTTGGAAGTAATAAGGTCGGCATTTGATTGCGAGGTATTCTAGGTTGGGTTTACAAAAGGACTTGAGTTTCTGTATGTTATCACAATCACACCATGAGAAGTTGGTAATGAAACATACACCCCTGACCTTCTTCCCGGAGAGATATTTATCTGCGCGATTCACTGAGAACCCAATTGGTTGGACCGACTCAGACAGTATATCCCGAGAGAGCCATGTTTTCGTGAAACAGAGTATGTTACAATCCCTGATGTCTCTCTGGAAGGAGATCCTAGCCCTGAGCTCATTAACTTTATTGTCCAGAGACTGAACATTAGCGAGTAATACACTCGGAAGCGGTGGGTGGTGTGCGTGCCTCCTGAGTCGGACTAGGAGTCCACTCCAAATACCTCTTCTCCGCCGGCGGTGTTTTGGATCAGCCTCTGGAATCAGTTCAATTGCTCTGGGGGGTACGACCAAAGGATCCAATTAGGGAAAGTCGTTTTCCTGGTCGTAATGCTGGTGAGTTAGCGTTGCTCTGATTTCCAAAAGTTATTTCTGGTTGTATGTATGTATGACACAAAACATTTTCTGGTCTAATAATGTAAGAAATAAAACATACAAAAATGAAATACTGCAAAGTTGCTTAGGAGCTAGAAGCACGGCTGCCCTGTCTGTCGGTGCCATTTTCACCTGGGAAAATACACAATGTCTTGCTTGTACCTGCACAATGTTTTACCAATACATTATTTAGAATACATTATTTAGAATACATGATTTAGAATACATTATTTACAATACATTATTTAGAATACATTATTTAGAATACATTATTTAGAATACATTATTTAGAATACATGATTTAGAATGCATTATTTACAATACATTATTTAGAATACATGATTTAGAATACATGATTTAGAATACATTATTTAGAATACATTATTTGGAATACATGATTTACAATACATTATTTAGAATACATTATTTAGAATACATTATTTACAATACATTATTTAGAATACATTATTTAGAATACATGATTTAGAATACATTATTTACAATACATTATTTAGAATACATTATTTAGAATACATTATTTACAATACATTATTTAGAATACATGATTTAGAATACATGATTTAGAATACATTATTTAGAATACATGATTTAGAATACATGATTTAGAATACATGATTTAGAATACATTATTTACAATACATTATTTACAATACATTATTTAGAATACATTATTTAGAATACATTATTTAGAATACATTATTTAGAATACATTATTTAGAATACATTATATACAATACATTATTTACAATACATTATTTAGAATACATTATTTAGAATACATTATTTACAATACATTATTTAGAATACATGATTTAGAATACATTATTTACAATACATTATTTACAATACATTATTTAGAATACATTATTTAGAATACATGATTTAGAATACATGATTTAGAATACATGATTTACAATACATTATTTACAATACATTATTTACAATACATTCTCTACAATACATTATTTAGAATACATTATTTAGAATACATGATTTAGAATACATGATTTAGAATACATTATTTAGAATACATGATTTAGAATACATTATTTACAATACATTATTTAGAATACATGATTTAGAATACATTATTTAGAATACATGATTTAGAATACATGATTTAGAATACATTATTTAGAATACATGATTTAGAAAACATTATTTTGATACATGATTTAGAATACATTATTTTGATACATGATTTAGAATACATGATTTAGAATACATGATTTAGAATACATGATTTAGAATACATGATTTAGAATACATTATTTACAATACATTATTTAGAATACATGATTTAGAATACATTATTTAGAATACATGATTTAGAATACATGATTTAGAATACATTATTTAGAATACATTATTTACAATACATTATTTAGAATTCATGATTTAGAATACATTATTTACAATACATTATTTAGAATACATGATTTAGAATACATGATTTAGAATACATGATTTAGAATACATTATTTAGAATACATTAATTAGAATACATGATTTAGAATACATTATTTAGAATACATTATTTAGAATACATGATTTAGAATACATGATTTAGAATACATGATTTAGAATACATGATTTAGAATACATTATTTACAAAACATTATTTAGAATACATGATTTAGAATACATTATTTAGAATACATGATTTAGAATTCATGATTTAGAATACATTATTTAGAATACATTATTTAGAATACATGATTTAGAATACATTATTTACAATACATTATTTAGAATACATGATTTAGAATACATGATTTAGAATACATGATTTAGAATACATTATTTAGAATACATGATTTAGAATACATGATTTAGAATACATTATTTAGAATACATGATTTAGAATACATTATTTTGATACATGATTTAGAATACATTATATTGATACATGATTTAGAATACATGATTTAGAATACATGATTTAGAATACATGATTTAGAATACATTATTTACAATACATTATTTACAATACATTATTTACAATACATTACTTAGAATACATTATTTAGAATACATTATTTAGAATACATTATTTAGAATACATGATTTAGAATGCATTATTTACAATACATTATTTAGAATACATGATTTAGAATACATGATTTAGAATACATTATTTAGAATACATTATTTGGAATACATGATTTAGAATACATGATTTACAATACATTATTTAGAATACATTATTTAGAATACATTATTTACAATACATTATTTAGAATACATTATTTAGAATACATGATTTAGAATACATTATTTACAATACATTATTTACAATACATTATTTAGAATACATTATTTAGAATACATTATTTAGAATACATTATTTAGAATACATTATTTAGAATACATTATTTAGAATACATTATTTAGAATACATGATTTAGAATACATGATTTAGAATACATTATTTAGAATACATGATTTAGAAAACATTATTTTGATACATGATTTAGAATACATTATTTTGATACATGATTTAGAATACATTATTTAGAATACATGATTTAGAATACATGATTTAGAATACATGATTTAGAATACATGATTTAGAATACATTATTTACAATACATTATTTAGAATACATGATTTAGAATACATTATTTAGAATACATGATTTAGAATACATGATTTAGAATACATTATTTAGAATACATTATTTACAATACATTATTTAGAATACATGATTTAGAATACATTATTTACAATACATTATTTAGAATACATGATTTAGAATACATGATTTAGAATACATTATTTAGAATACATTAATTAGAATACATGATTTAGAATACATTATTTAGAATACATTATTTAGAATACATGATTTAGAATACATGATTTAGAATACATGATTTAGAATACATGATTTAGAATACATTATTTACAAAACATGATTTAGAATACATGATTTAGAATACATTATTTAGAATACATGATTTAGAATACATGATTTAGAATACATTATTTAGAATACATTATTTACAATACATTATTTAGAATACATGATTTAGAATACATTATTTACAATACATGATTTAGAATACATGATTTAGAATACATGATTTAGAATACATGATTTAGAATACATGATTTAGAATACATTATTTAGAATACATTATTTAGAATACATGATTTAGAATACATTATTTTGATACATGATTTAGAATACATTATATTGATACATGATTTAGAATACATGATTTAGAATACATGATTTAGAATGCATTATTTAGAATACATTATTTACAATACATTATTTACAATACATTATTTAGAATACATTATTTAGAATACATGATTTAGAATACATTATTTAGAATACATGATTTAGAATACATTATTTAGAATACATGATTTAGAATACATTATTTTGATACATGATTTAGAATACATTATTTTGATACTTGATTTAGAATACATTATTTAGAATACATTATTTAGAATACATGATTTAGAATACATGATTTAGAATACATGATTTAGAATACATTATTTACAATACATTATTTAGAATACATGATTTAGAATACATTATTTAGAATACATGATTTAGAATACATGATTTAGAATACATTATTTAGAATACATTATTTACAATACATTATTTAGAATACATGATTTAGAATACATTATTTACAATACATTATTTAGAATACATGATTTAGAATACATGATTTAGAATACATTATTTAGAATACATGATTTAGAATACATTATTTTGATACATGATTTAGAATACATTATTTAGAATACATGATTTAGAATACATGATTTAGAATACATGATTTAGAATACATGATTTAGAATACATGATTTAGAATACATTATTTACAATACATGATTTAGAATACATGATTTAGAATACATCATATAGAATACATGATTTAGAATACATTATTTACAATACATGATTTAGAATACATGATTTAGAATACATGATATAGAATACATGATTTAGAATACATGATTTAGAATACATTATTTAGAATACATGATTTAGAATACATTATTTTGATACATGATTTAGAATACATTATTTTGATACATGATTTAGAATACATTATTTAGAATACATTATTTAGAATACATGATTTAGAATACATGATTTAGAACACATGATTTAGAATACATGATTTAGAATATATTATTTACAATACATGATTTAGAATACATGATTTAGAATACATTATTTAGAATACATGATTTAGAATACATGATTTAGAATACATTATTTAGAATACATTATTTACAATACATTATTTAGAATACATGATTTACAATACATGATTTAGAATACATGATTTAGAATACATCATATAGAATACATGATTTAGAATACATTATTTACAATACATGATTTAGAATACATGATTTAGAATACATGATATAGAATACATGATTTAGAATACATTATTTAGAATACATGATTTAGAATACATTATTTTGATACATGATTTAGAATACATTATTTTGATACATGATTTAGAATACATTATTTAGAATACATTATTTAGAATACATGATTTAGAATACATGATTTAGAACACATGATTTAGAATACATGATTTAGAATACATTATTTACAATACATGATTTAGAATACATGATTTAGAATACATTATTTAGAATACGTGATTTAGAATACATTATTTAGAATACATTATTTAGAATAAATTATTTACAATACATTATTTAGAATACATGATTTAGAATACATGATTTAGAATACATGATTTAGAAAACATTATTTACAATACATTATTTAGAATACATGATTTAGAATACATGATTTAGAATACATTATTTAGAATACATTATTTACAATACATTATTTAGAATACATGATTTAGAATACATTATTTACAATACATTATTTAGAATACATGATTAAGAATACATTATTTAGAATACATTATTTACAATACATTATTTAGAATACATGATTTAGAATACATTATTTACAATACATTATTTAGAATACATGATTTAGAATACATGATTTAGAATACATGATTTAGAATACATTATTTAGAATACATGATTTAGAATACATGATTTAGAATACATTATTTAGAATACATGATTTAGAATACATTATTTTGATACATGATTTAGAATACATGATTTAGAATACATTATTTAGAATACATTATTTACAATACATTATTTAGAATACATGATTTAGAATACATTATTTACAATACATTATTTAGAATACATGATTTAGAATACATGATTTAGAATACATGATTTAGAATACATGATTTAGAATACATTATTTAGAATACATTATTTAGAATACATGATTTAGAATACATTATTTTGATACATGATTTAGAATACATTATATTGATACATGATTTAGAATACATGATTTAGAATACATGATTTAGAATGCATTATTTAGAATACATTATTTACAATACATTATTTACAATACATTATTTAGAATACATTATTTAGAATACATTATTTAGAATACATTATTTAGAATACATGATTTAGAATACATTATTTAGAATACATGATTTAGAATACATTATTTTGATACATGATTTAGAATACATTATTTTGATACTTGATTTAGAATACATTATTTAGAATACATTATTTAGAATACATGATTTAGAATACATGATTTAGAATACATGATTTAGAATACATTATTTACAATACATTATTTAGAATACATGATTTAGAATACATTATTTAGAATACATGATTTAGAATACATGATTTAGAATACATTATTTAGAATACATTATTTACAATACATTATTTAGAATACATGATCTAGAATACATTATTTACAATACATTATTTAGAATACATGATTTAGAATACATGATTTAGAATACATTATTTAGAATACATGATTTAGAATACATTATTTTGATACATGATTTAGAATACATTATTTAGAATACATGATTTAGAATACATGATTTAGAATACATGATTTAGAATACATGATTTAGAATACATGATTTAGAATACATTATTTACAATACATGATTTAGAATACATGATTTAGAATACATCATATAGAATACATGATTTAGAATACATTATTTACAATACATGATTTAGAATACATGATTTAGAATACATGATATAGAATACATGATTTAGAATACATGATTTAGAATACATTATTTAGAATACATGATTTAGAATACATTATTTTGATACATGATTTAGAATACATTATTTTGATACATGATTTAGAATACATTATTTAGAATACATTACTTAGAATACATGATTTAGAATACATGATTTAGAACACATGATTTAGAATACATGATTTAGAATATATTATTTACAATACATGATTTAGAATACATGATTTAGAATACATTATTTAGAATACATGATTTAGAATACATGATTTAGAATACATTATTTAGAATACATTATTTACAATACATTATTTAGAATACATGATTTACAATACATGATTTAGAATACATGATTTAGAATACATCATATAGAATACATGATTTAGAATACATTATTTACAATACATGATTTAGAATACATGATTTAGAATACATGATATAGAATACATGATTTAGAATACATTATTTAGAATACATGATTTAGAATACATTATTTTGATACATGATTTAGAATACATTATTTTGATACATGATTTAGAATACATTATTTAGAATACATTATTTAGAATACATGATTTAGAATACATGATTTAGAACACATGATTTAGAATACATGATTTAGAATACATTATTTACAATACATGATTTAGAATACATGATTTAGAATACATTATTTAGAATACGTGATTTAGAATACATTATTTAGAATACATTATTTAGAATAAATTATTTACAATACATTATTTAGAATACATGATTTAGAATACATGATTTAGAATACATGATTTAGAAAACATTATTTACAATACATTATTTAGAATACATGATTTAGAATACATGATTTAGAATACATTATTTAGAATACATTATTTACAATACATTATTTAGAATACATGATTTAGAATACATTATTTACAATACATTATTTAGAATACATGATTAAGAATACATTATTTAGAATACATTATTTACAATACATTATTTAGAATACATGATTTAGAATACATTATTTACAATACATTATTTAGAATACATGATTTAGAATACATGATTTAGAATACATGATTTAGAATACATTATTTAGAATACATGATTTAGAATACATGATTTAGAATACATTATTTAGAATACATGATTTAGAATACATTATTTTGATACATGATTTAGAATACATTATATTGATACATGATTTAGAATACATGATTTAGAATACATGATTTAGAATGCATTATTTAGAATACATTATTTACAATACATTATTTACAATACATTATTTAGAATACATGATTTAGAATACATTATTTACAATACATTATTTAGAATACATGATTTAGAATACATTATTTAGAATACATGATTTAGAATACATTATTTAGAATACATGATTTAGAATACATTATTTTGATACATGATTTAGAATACATTATTTTGATACTTGATTTAGAAAACATTATTTAGAATACATTATTTAGAATACATGATTTAGAATACATGATTTAGAATACATGATTTAGAAAACATTACTTACAATACATTATTTAGAATACATGATTTAGAATACATTATTTAGAATACATGATTTAGAATACATGATTTAGAATACATTATTTAGAATACATTATTTACAATACATTATTTAGAATACATGATTTAGAATACATTATTTACAATACATTATTTAGAATACATGATTTAGAATACATGATTTAGAATACATTATTTAGAATACATGATTTAGAATACATGATTTAGAATACATTATTTTGATACATGATTTAGAATATATTATTTAGAATACATGATTTAGAATACATGATTTAGAATACATGATTTAGAATACATGATTTAGAATACATTATTTACAATACATGATTTAGAATACATGATTTAGAATACATCATATAGAATACATGATTTAGAATACATTATTTACAATACATGATTTAGAATACATGATTTAGAATACATTATTTAGAATACATGATTTAGAATACATTATTTTGATACATGATTTAGAATACATTATTTTGATACATGATTTAGAATACATTATTTAGAATACATGATTTAGAATACATGATTTAGAACACATGATTTAGAATACATGATTTAGAATATATTATTTACAATACATGATTTAGAATACATGATTTAGAATACATTATTTAGAATACATGATTTAGAATACATGATTTAGAATACATTATTTACAATACATTATTTACAATACATTATTTAGAATACATGATTTACAATACATGATTTAGAATACATGATTTAGAATACATCATATAGAATACATGATTTACAATACATGATTTAGAATACATGATTTAGAATACATGATATAGAATACATGATTTAGAATACATGATTTAGAATACATTATTTAGAATACATGATTTAGAATACATTATTTTGATACATGATTTAGAATACATTATTTTGATACATGATTTAGAATACATTATTTAGAATACATTATTTAGAATACATGATTTAGAATACATGATTTAGAACACATGATTTAGAATACATGATTTAGAATACATTATTTACAATACATGATTTAGAATACATGATTTAGAATACATTATTTAGAATACGTGATTTAGAATACATTATTTAGAATACATTATTTAGAATAAATTATTTACAATACATTATTTAGAATACATGATTTAGAATACATGATTTAGAATACATGATTTAGAATACATTATTTACAATACATTATTTAGAATACATGATTTAGAATACATTATTTAGAATACATGATTTAGAATACATGATTTAGAATACATTATTTAGAATACATTATTTACAATACATTATTTAGAATACATGATTTAGAATACATTATTTACAATACATTATTTAGAATACATGATTTAGAATACATGATTTAGAATACATTATTTAGAATACATGATTTAGAATACATGATTTAGAATACATTATTTTGATACATGATTTAGAATACATTATTTAGAATACATGATTTAGAATACATGATTTAGAATACATGATTTAGAATACATGATTTAGAATACATTATTTACAATACATGATTTAGAATACATGATTTAGAATACATCGTATAGAATACATGATTTAGAATACATTATTTACAATACATGATTTAGAATACATGATTTAGAATACATGATATAGAATACATGATTTAGAATACATGATTTAGAATACATTATTTAGAATACATGATTTAGAATACATTATTTTGATACATGATTTAGAATACATTATTTTGATACATGATTTAGAATACATTATTTAGAATACATTATTTAGAATACATGATTTAGAATACATGATTTAGAACACATGATTTAGAATACATGATTTAGAATATATTATTTACAATACATGATTTAGAATACATGATTTAGAATACATTATTTAGAATACATGATTTAGAATACATGATTTAGAATACATTATTTAGAATACATTATTTACAATACATTATTTAGAATACATGATTTACAATACATGATTTAGAATACATGATTTAGAATACATCATATAGAATACATGATTTAGAATACATTATTTACAATACATGATTTAGAATACATGATTTAGAATACATGATATAGAATACATGATTTAGAATACATGATTTAGAATACATTATTTAGAATACATGATTTAGAATACATTATTTTGATACATGATTTAGAATACATTATTTTGATACATGATTTAGAATACATTATTTAGAATACATTATTTAGAATACATGATTTAGAATACATGATTTAGAACACATGATTTAGAATACATGATTTAGAATACATTATTTACAATACATGATTTAGAATACATGATTTAGAATACATTATTTAGAATACGTGATTTAGAATACATTATTTAGAATACATTATTTAGAATAAATTATTTACAATACATTATTTAGAATACATGATTTAGAATACATTATTTACAATACATGATTTAGAATACATGATTTAGAATACATGATTTAGAATACATGATTTAGAATACATGATTTAGAATACATTATTTAGAATACATGATTTAGAATACATGATTTAGAATACATTATTTTGATACATGATTTAGAATACATTATTTAGAATACATGATTTAGAATACATTATTTAGAATACATTATTTACAATACATTATTTAGAATACATGATTTAGAATACATTATTTAGAATACATGATTTAGAATACATTATTTAGAATACATGATTTAGAATACATTATTTTGATACATGATTTAGAATACATTATTTTGATACATGATTTAGAATACATTATTTTGATACATGATTTAGAATACATTATTTAGAATACATTATTTAGAATACATGATTTAGAATACATGATTTAGAATACATGATTTAGAATACATGATTTAGAATACATTATTGACAATACATTATTTAGAATACATGATTTAGAATACATTATTTAGAATACATGATTTAGAATACATGATTTAGAATACATTATTTAGAATACATTATTTACAATACATTATTTAGAATACATGATTTAGAATACATTATTTAGAATACATGATTTAGAATACATGATTTAGAATACATGATTTAGAATACATGATTTAGAATACATCATATAGAATACATGATTTAGAATACATTATTTACAATACATGATTTAGAATACATGATTTAGAATACATGATATAGAATACATGATTTAGAATACATGATTTAGAATACATTATTTAGAATACATGATTTAGAATACATTATTTTGATACATGATTTAGAATACATTATTTTGATACATGATTTAGAATACATTATTTAGAATACATTATTTAGAATACATGATTTAGAATACATGATTTAGAACACATGATTTAGAATACATGATTTAGAATATATTATTTACAATACATGATTTAGAATACATGATTTAGAATACATTATTTAGAATACATGATTTAGAATACATGATTTAGAATACATTATTTAGAATACATTATTTACAATACATTATTTAGAATACATGATTTACAATACATGATTTAGAATACATGATTTAGAATACATCATATAGAATACATGATTTAGAATACATTATTTACAATACATGATTTAGAATACATGATTTAGAATACATGATATAGAATACATGATTTAGAATACATGATTTAGAATACATTATTTAGAATACATGATTTAGAATACATTATTTTGATACATGATTTAGAATACATTATTTTGATACATGATTTAGAATACATTATTTAGAATACATTATTTAGAATACATGATTTAGAATACATGATTTAGAACACATGATTTAGAATACATGATTTAGAATACATTATTTACAATACATGATTTAGAATACATGATTTAGAATACATTATTTAGAATACGTGATTTAGAATACATTATTTAGAATACATTATTTAGAATAAATTATTTACAATACATTATTTAGAATACATGATTTAGAATACATTATTTACAATACATGATTTAGAATACATGATTTAGAATACATGATTTAGAATACATGATTTAGAATACATGATTTAGAATACATTATTTAGAATACATGATTTAGAATACATGATTTAGAATACATTATTTTGATACATGATTTAGAATACATTATTTAGAATACATGATTTAGAATACATTATTTAGAATACATTATTTACAATACATTATTTAGAATACATGATTTAGAATACATTATTTAGAATACATGATTTAGAATACATTATTTAGAATACATGATTTAGAATACATTATTTTGATACATGATTTAGAATACATTATTTTGATACATGATTTAGAATACATTATTTTGATACATGATTTAGAATACATTATTTAGAATACATTATTTAGAATACATGATTTAGAATACATGATTTAGAATACATGATTTAGAATACATGATTTAGAATACATTATTGACAATACATTATTTAGAATACATGATTTAGAATACATTATTTAGAATACATGATTTAGAATACATGATTTAGAATACATTATTTAGAATACATTATTTACAATACATTATTTAGAATACATGATTTAGAATACATTATTTAGAATACATTATTTAGAATACATGATTTAGAATACATGATTTAGAATACATTATTTAGAATACATTATTTAGAATAAATTATTTACAATACATTATTTAGAATACATGATTTAGAATACATTATTTACAATACATGATTTAGAATACATGATTTAGAATACATGATTTAGAATACATGATTTAGAATACATGATTTAGAATACATTATTTAGAATACATGATTTAGAATACATGATTTAGAATACATTATTTTGATACATGATTTAGAATACATTATTTAGAATACATGATTTAGAATACATTATTTAGAATACATTATTTACAATACATTATTTAGAATACATGATTTAGAATACATTATTTAGAATACATGATTTAGAATACATTATTTAGAATACATGATTTAGAATACATTATTTTGATACATGATTTAGAATACATTATTTTGATACATGATTTAGAATACATTATTTTGATACATGATTTAGAATACATTATTTAGAATACATTATTTAGAATACATGATTTAGAATACATGATTTAGAATACATGATTTAGAATACATGATTTAGAATACATTATTGACAATACATTATTTAGAATACATGATTTAGAATACATTATTTAGAATACATGATTTAGAATACATGATTTAGAATACATTATTTAGAATACATTATTTACAATACATTATTTAGAATACATGATTTAGAATACATTATTTAGAATACATGATTTAGAATACATGATTTAGAATACATGATTTAGAATACATGATTTAGAATACATCATATAGAATACATGATTTAGAATACATTATTTACAATACATGATTTAGAATACATGATTTAGAATACATGATATAGAATACATGATTTAGAATACATGATTTAGAATACATTATTTAGAATACATGATTTAGAATACATTATTTTGATACATGATTTAGAATACATTATTTTGATACATGATTTAGAATACATTATTTAGAATACATTATTTAGAATACATGATTTAGAATACATGATTTAGAACACATGATTTAGAATACATGATTTAGAATATATTATTTACAATACATGATTTAGAATACATGATTTAGAATACATTATTTAGAATACATGATTTAGAATACATGATTTAGAATACATTATTTAGAATACATTATTTACAATACATTATTTAGAATACATGATTTACAATACATGATTTAGAATACATGATTTAGAATACATCATATAGAATACATGATTTAGAATACATTATTTACAATACATGATTTAGAATACATGATTTAGAATACATGATATAGAATACATGATTTAGAATACATGATTTAGAATACATTATTTAGAATACATGATTTAGAATACATTATTTTGATACATGATTTAGAATACATTATTTTGATACATGATTTAGAATACATTATTTAGAATACATTATTTAGAATACATGATTTAGAATACATGATTTAGAACACATGATTTAGAATACATGATTTAGAATACATTATTTACAATACATGATTTAGAATACATGATTTAGAATACATTATTTAGAATACGTGATTTAGAATACATTATTTAGAATACATTATTTAGAATAAATTATTTACAATACATTATTTAGAATACATGATTTAGAATACATTATTTACAATACATGATTTAGAATACATGATTTAGAATACATGATTTAGAATACATGATTTAGAATACATGATTTAGAATACATTATTTAGAATACATGATTTAGAATACATGATTTAGAATACATTATTTTGATACATGATTTAGAATACATTATTTAGAATACATGATTTAGAATACATTATTTAGAATACATTATTTACAATACATTATTTAGAATACATGATTTAGAATACATTATTTAGAATACATGATTTAGAATACATTATTTAGAATACATGATTTAGAATACATTATTTTGATACATGATTTAGAATACATTATTTTGATACATGATTTAGAATACATTATTTTGATACATGATTTAGAATACATTATTTAGAATACATTATTTAGAATACATGATTTAGAATACATGATTTAGAATACATGATTTAGAATACATGATTTAGAATACATTATTGACAATACATTATTTAGAATACATGATTTAGAATACATTATTTAGAATACATGATTTAGAATACATGATTTAGAATACATTATTTAGAATACATTATTTACAATACATTATTTAGAATACATGATTTAGAATACATTATTTAGAATACATGATTTAGAATACATTATTTTGATACATGATTTAGAATACATTATTTTGATACTTGATTTAGAATACATTATTTAGAATACATTATTTAGAATACATGATTTAGAATACATGATTTAGAATACATGATTTAGAATACATTATTTAGAATACATGATTTAGAATACATTATTTAGAATACATGATTTAGAATACATGATTTAGAATACATTATTTAGAATACATTATTTACAATACATTATTTAGAATACATGATTTAGAATACATGATTTAGAATACATTATTTAGAATACATGATTTAGAATACATGATTTAGAATACATTATTTTGATACATGATTTAGAATACATTATTTAGAATACATGATTTAGAATACATGATTTAGAATACATGATTTAGAATACATGATTTAGAATACATTATTTACAATACATGATTTAGAATACATGATTTAGAATACATCATATAGAATACATGATTTAGAATACATTATTTACAATACATGATTTAGAATACATGATTTAGAATACATGATATAGAATACATGATTTAGAATACATGATTTAGAATACATTATTTAGAATACATGATTTAGAATACATTATTTTGATACATGATTTAGAATACATTATTTTGATACATGATTTAGAATACATTATTTAGAATACATTATTTAGAATACATGATTTAGAATATATTATTTACAATACATGATTTAGAATACATGATTTAGAATACATTATTTAGAATACATGATTTAGAATACATGATTTAGAATACATTATTTAGAATACATTATTTACAATACATTATTTAGAATACATGATTTACAATACATGATTTAGAATACATGATTTAGAATACATCATATAGAATACATGATTTAGAATACATTATTTACAATACATGATTTAGAATACATGATTTAGAATACATGATATAGAATACATGATTTAGAATACATGATTTAGAATACATTATTTAGAATACATGATTTAGAATACATTATTTTGATACATGATTTAGAATACATGATTTAGAATACATTATTTACAATACATGATTTAGAATACATGATTTAGAATACATCATATAGAATACATGATTTAGAATACATTATTTACAATACATGATTTAGAATACATGATTTAGAATACATGATATAGAATACATGATTTAGAATACATGATTTAGAATACATTATTTAGAATACATGATTTAGAATACATTATTTTGATACATGATTTAGAATACATTATTTTGATACATGATTTAGAATACATTATTTAGAATACATTATTTACAATACATTATTTAGAATACATGATTTACAATACATGATTTAGAATACATGATTTAGAATACATCATATAGAATACATGATTTAGAATACATTATTTACAATACATGATTTAGAATACATGATTTAGAATACATGATATAGAATACATGATTTAGAATACATGATTTAGAATACATTATTTAGAATACATGATTTAGAATACATTATTTTGATACATGATTTAGAATACATTATTTTGATACATGATTTAGAATACATTATTTAGAATACATTATTTAGAATACATGATTTAGAATACATGATTTAGAACACATGATTTAGAATACATGATTTAGAATACATTATTTACAATACATGATTTAGAATACATGATTTAGAATACATTATTTAGAATACGTGATTTACAATACATTATTTAGAATACATGATTTAGAATACATTATTTACAATACATTATTTAGAATACATGATTAAGAATACATTATTTAGAATACATTATTTACAATACATTATTTAGAATACATGATTTAGAATACATTATTTACAATACATTATTTAGAATACATGATTTAGAATACATGATTTAGAATACATGATTTAGAATACATTATTTAGAATACATGATTTAGAATACATGATTTAGAATACATTATTTAGAATACATGATTTAGAATACATTATTTTGATACATGATTTAGACTACATTATATTGATACATGATTTAGAATACATGATTTAGAATACATGATTTAGAATGCATTATTTAGAATACATTATTTACAATACATTATTTACAATACATTATTTAGAATACATGATTTAGAATACATTATTTACAATACATTATTTAGAATACATGATTTAGAATACATTATTTAGAATACATGATTTAGAATACATTATTTAGAATACATGATTTAGAATACATTATTTTGATACATGATTTAGAATACATTATTTTGATACTTGATTTAGAAAACATTATTTAGAATACATTATTTAGAATACATGATTTAGAATACATGATTTAGAATACATGATTTAGAAAACATTACTTACAATACATTATTTAGAATACATGATTTAGAATACATTATTTAGAATACATGATTTAGAATACATGATTTAGAATACATTATTTAGAATACATTATTTACAATACATTATTTAGAATACATGATTTAGAATACATTATTTACAATACATTATTTAGAATACATGATTTAGAATACATGATTTAGAATACATTATTTAGAATACATGATTTAGAATACATGATTTAGAATACATTATTTTGATACATGATTTAGAATATATTATTTAGAATACATGATTTAGAATACATGATTTAGAATACATGATTTAGAATACATGATTTAGAATACATTATTTACAATACATGATTTAGAATACATGATTTAGAATACATCATATAGAATACATGATTTAGAATACATTATTTACAATACATGATTTAGAATACATGATTTAGAATACATGATATAGAATACATGATTTAGAATACATGATTTAGAATACATTATTTAGAATACATGATTTAGAATACATTATTTTGATACATGATTTAGAATACATTATTTTGATACATGATTTAGAATACATTATTTAGAATACATTATTTAGAATACATGATTTAGAATACATGATTTAGAACACATGATTTAGAATACATGATTTAGAATATATTATTTACAATACATGATTTAGAATACATGATTTAGAATACATTATTTAGAATACATGATTTAGAATACATGATTTAGAATACATTATTTACAATACATTATTTACAATACATTATTTAGAATACATGATTTACAATACATGATTTAGAATACATGATTTAGAATACATCATATAGAATACATGATTTACAATACATGATTTAGAATACATGATTTAGAATACATGATATAGAATACATGATTTAGAATACATGATTTAGAATACATTATTTAGAATACATGATTTAGAATACATTATTTTGATACATGATTTAGAATACATTATTTTGATACATGATTTAGAATACATTATTTAGAATACATTATTTAGAATACATGATTTAGAATACATGATTTAGAACACATGATTTAGAATACATGATTTAGAATACATTATTTACAATACATGATTTAGAATACATGATTTAGAATACATTATTTAGAATACGTGATTTAGAATACATTATTTAGAATACATTATTTAGAATAAATTATTTACAATACATTATTTAGAATACATGATTTAGAATACATGATTTAGAATACATGATTTAGAATACATTATTTACAATACATTATTTAGAATACATGATTTAGAATACATTATTTAGAATACATGATTTAGAATACATGATTTAGAATACATTATTTAGAATACATTATTTACAATACATTATTTAGAATACATGATTTAGAATACATTATTTACAATACATTATTTAGAATACATGATTTAGAATACATGATTTAGAATACATTATTTAGAATACATGATTTAGAATACATGATTTAGAATACATTATTTTGATACATGATTTAGAATACATTATTTAGAATACATGATTTAGAATACATGATTTAGAATACATGATTTAGAATACATGATTTAGAATACATTATTTACAATACATGATTTAGAATACATGATTTAGAATACATCGTATAGAATACATGATTTAGAATACATTATTTACAATACATGATTTAGAATACATGATTTAGAATACATGATATAGAATACATGATTTAGAATACATGATTTAGAATACATTATTTAGAATACATGATTTAGAATACATTATTTTGATACATGATTTAGAATACATTATTTTGATACATGATTTAGAATACATTATTTAGAATACATTATTTAGAATACATGATTTAGAATACATGATTTAGAACACATGATTTAGAATACATGATTTAGAATATATTATTTACAATACATGATTTAGAATACATGATTTAGAATACATTATTTAGAATACATGATTTAGAATACATGATTTAGAATACATTATTTAGAATACATTATTTACAATACATTATTTAGAATACATGATTTACAATACATGATTTAGAATACATGATTTAGAATACATCATATAGAATACATGATTTAGAATACATTATTTACAATACATGATTTAGAATACATGATTTAGAATACATGATATAGAATACATGATTTAGAATACATGATTTAGAATACATTATTTAGAATACATGATTTAGAATACATTATTTTGATACATGATTTAGAATACATTATTTTGATACATGATTTAGAATACATTATTTAGAATACATTATTTAGAATACATGATTTAGAATACATGATTTAGAACACATGATTTAGAATACATGATTTAGAATACATTATTTACAATACATGATTTAGAATACATGATTTAGAATACATTATTTAGAATACGTGATTTAGAATACATTATTTAGAATACATTATTTAGAATAAATTATTTACAATACATTATTTAGAATACATGATTTAGAATACATTATTTACAATACATGATTTAGAATACATGATTTAGAATACATGATTTAGAATACATGATTTAGAATACATGATTTAGAATACATTATTTAGAATACATGATTTAGAATACATGATTTAGAATACATTATTTTGATACATGATTTAGAATACATTATTTAGAATACATGATTTAGAATACATTATTTAGAATACATTATTTACAATACATTATTTAGAATACATGATTTAGAATACATTATTTAGAATACATGATTTAGAATACATTATTTAGAATACATGATTTAGAATACATTATTTTGATACATGATTTAGAATACATTATTTTGATACATGATTTAGAATACATTATTTTGATACATGATTTAGAATACATTATTTAGAATACATTATTTAGAATACATGATTTAGAATACATGATTTAGAATACATGATTTAGAATACATGATTTAGAATACATTATTGACAATACATTATTTAGAATACATGATTTAGAATACATTATTTAGAATACATGATTTAGAATACATGATTTAGAATACATTATTTAGAATACATTATTTACAATACATTATTTAGAATACATGATTTAGAATACATTATTTAGAATACATGATTTAGAATACATGATTTAGAATACATGATTTAGAATACATGATTTAGAATACATCATATAGAATACATGATTTAGAATACATTATTTACAATACATGATTTAGAATACATGATTTAGAATACATGATATAGAATACATGATTTAGAATACATGATTTAGAATACATTATTTAGAATACATGATTTAGAATACATTATTTTGATACATGATTTAGAATACATTATTTTGATACATGATTTAGAATACATTATTTAGAATACATTATTTAGAATACATGATTTAGAATACATGATTTAGAACACATGATTTAGAATACATGATTTAGAATATATTATTTACAATACATGATTTAGAATACATGATTTAGAATACATTATTTAGAATACATGATTTAGAATACATGATTTAGAATACATTATTTAGAATACATTATTTACAATACATTATTTAGAATACATGATTTACAATACATGATTTAGAATACATGATTTAGAATACATCATATAGAATACATGATTTAGAATACATTATTTACAATACATGATTTAGAATACATGATTTAGAATACATGATATAGAATACATGATTTAGAATACATGATTTAGAATACATTATTTAGAATACATGATTTAGAATACATTATTTTGATACATGATTTAGAATACATTATTTTGATACATGATTTAGAATACATTATTTAGAATACATTATTTAGAATACATTATTTAGAATACATGATTTAGAATACATGATTTAGAACACATGATTTAGAATACATGATTTAGAATACATTATTTACAATACATGATTTAGAATACATGATTTAGAATACATTATTTAGAATACGTGATTTAGAATACATTATTTAGAATACATTATTTAGAATAAATTATTTACAATACATTATTTAGAATACATGATTTAGAATACATTATTTACAATACATGATTTAGAATACATGATTTAGAATACATGATTTAGAATACATGATTTAGAATACATGATTTAGAATACATTATTTAGAATACATGATTTAGAATACATGATTTAGAATACATTATTTTGATACATGATTTAGAATACATTATTTAGAATACATGATTTAGAATACATTATTTAGAATACATTATTTACAATACATTATTTAGAATACATGATTTAGAATACATTATTTAGAATACATTATTTAGAATACATGATTTAGAATACATTATTTTGATACATGATTTAGAATACATTATTTTGATACATGATTTAGAATACATTATTTTGATACATGATTTAGAATACATTATTTAGAATACATTATTTAGAATACATGATTTAGAATACATGATTTAGAATACATGATTTAGAATACATGATTTAGAATACATTATTGACAATACATTATTTAGAATACATGATTTAGAATACATTATTTAGAATACATGATTTAGAATACATGATTTAGAATACATTATTTAGAATACATTATTTACAATACATTATTTAGAATACATGATTTAGAATACATTATTTAGAATACATGATTTAGAATACATTATTTTGATACATGATTTAGAATACATTATTTTGATACTTGATTTAGAATACATTATTTAGAATACATTATTTAGAATACATGATTTAGAATACATGATTTAGAATACATGATTTAGAATACATTATTTAGAATACATGATTTAGAATACATTATTTAGAATACATGATTTAGAATACATGATTTAGAATACATTATTTAGAATACATTATTTACAATACATTATTTAGAATACATGATTTAGAATACATTATTTACAATACATTATTTAGAATACATGATTTAGAATACATGATTTAGAATACATTATTTAGAATACATGATTTAGAATACATGATTTAGAATACATTATTTTGATACATGATTTAGAATACATTATTTAGAATACATGATTTAGAATACATGATTTAGAATACATGATTTAGAATACATGATTTAGAATACATTATTTACAATACATGATTTAGAATACATGATTTAGAATACATTATTTAGAATAAATTATTTACAATACATTATTTAGAATACATGATTTACAATACATGATTTAGAATACATGATTTAGAATACATCATATAGAATACATGATTTAGAATACATTATTTACAATACATGATTTAGAATACATGATTTAGAATACATGATATAGAATACATGATTTAGAATACATGATTTAGAATACATTATTTAGAATACATGATTTAGAATACATTATTTTGATACATGATTTAGAATACATGATTTAGAATACATTATTTACAATACATGATTTAGAATACATGATTTAGAATACATCATATAGAATACATGATTTAGAATACATTATTTACAATACATGATTTAGAATACATGATTTAGAATACATGATATAGAATACATGATTTAGAATACATGATTTAGAATACATTATTTAGAATACATGATTTAGAATACATTATTTTGATACATGATTTAGAATACATTATTTTGATACATGATTTAGAATACATTATTTAGAATACATTATTTACAATACATTATTTAGAATACATGATTTACAATACATGATTTAGAATACATGATTTAGAATACATCATATAGAATACATGATTTAGAATACATTATTTACAATACATGATTTAGAATACATGATTTAGAATACATGATATAGAATACATGATTTAGAATACATGATTTAGAATACATTATTTAGAATACATGATTTAGAATACATTATTTTGATACATGATTTAGAATACATTATTTTGATACATGATTTAGAATACATTATTTAGAATACATTATTTAGAATACATGATTTAGAATACATGATTTAGAACACATGATTTAGAATACATGATTTAGAATACATTATTTACAATACATGATTTAGAATACATGATTTAGAATACATTATTTAGAATACGTGATTTAGAATACATTATTTAGAATACATTATTTAGAATAAATTATTTACAATACATTATTTAGAATACATGATTTAGAATACATTATTTACAATACATGATTTAGAATACATGATTTAGAATACATGATTTAGAATACATGATTTAGAATACATGATTTAGAATACATTATTTAGAATACATGATTTAGAATACATGATTTAGAATACATTATTTTGATACATGATTTAGAATACATTATTTAGAATACATGATTTAGAATACATTATTTAGAATACATTATTTACAATACATTATTTAGAATACATGATTTAGAATACATTATTTAGAATACATGATTTAGAATACATTATTTAGAATACATGATTTAGAATACATTATTTTGATACATGATTTAGAATACATTATTTTGATACATGATTTAGAATACATTATTTTGATACATGATTTAGAATACATTATTTAGAATACATTATTTAGAATACATGATTTAGAATACATGATTTAGAATACATGATTTAGAATACATGATTTAGAATACATTATTGACAATACATTATTTAGAATACATGATTTAGAATACATTATTTAGAATACATGATTTAGAATACATGATTTAGAATACATTATTTAGAATACATTATTTACAATACATTATTTAGAATACATGATTTAGAATACATTATTTAGAATACATGATTTAGAATACATTATTTTGATACATGATTTAGAATACATTATTTTGATACTTGATTTAGAATACATTATTTAGAATACATTATTTAGAATACATGATTTAGAATACATGATTTAGAATACATGATTTAGAATACATTATTTAGAATACATGATTTAGAATACATTATTTAGAATACATGATTTAGAATACATGATTTAGAATACATTATTTAGAATACATTATTTACAATACATTATTTAGAATACATGATTTAGAATACATTATTTACAATACATTATTTAGAATACATGATTTAGAATACATGATTTAGAATACATTATTTAGAATACATGATTTAGAATACATGATTTAGAATACATTATTTTGATACATGATTTAGAATACATTATTTAGAATACATGATTTAGAATACATGATTTAGAATACATGATTTAGAATACATGATTTAGAATACATTATTTACAATACATGATTTAGAATACATGATTTAGAATACATCATATAGAATACATGATTTAGAATACATTATTTACAATACATGATTTAGAATACATGATTTAGAATACATGATATAGAATACATGATTTAGAATACATGATTTAGAATACATTATTTAGAATACATGATTTAGAATACATTATTTTGATACATGATTTAGAATACATTATTTTGATACATGATTTAGAATACATTATTTAGAATACATTATTTAGAATACATGATTTAGAATACATGATTTAGAACACATGATTTAGAATACATGATTTAGAATATATTATTTACAATACATGATTTAGAATACATGATTTAGAATACATTATTTAGAATACATGATTTAGAATACATGATTTAGAATACATTATTTAGAATACATTATTTACAATACATTATTTAGAATACATGATTTAGAATACATGATTTAGAATACATGATTTAGAATACATCATATAGAATACATGATTTAGAATACATTATTTACAATACATGATTTAGAATACATGATTTAGAATACATGATATAGAATACATGATTTAGAATACATGATTTAGAATACATTATTTAGAATACATGATTTAGAATACATTATTTTGATACATGATTTAGAATACATGATTTAGAATACATTATTTACAATACATGATTTAGAATACATGATTTAGAATACATCATATAGAATACATGATTTAGAATACATTATTTACAATACATGATTTAGAATACATGATTTAGAATACATGATATAGAATACATGATTTAGAATACATGATTTAGAATACATTATTTAGAATACATGATTTAGAATACATTATTTTGATACATGATTTAGAATACATTATTTTGATACATGATTTAGAATACATTATTTAGAATACATTATTTAGAATACATGATTTAGAATACATGATTTAGAACACATGATTTAGAATACATGATTTAGAATATATTATTTACAATACATGATTTAGAATACATGATTTAGAATACATTATTTAGAATACATGATTTAGAATACATGATTTAGAATACATTATTTAGAATACATTATTTACAATACATTATTTAGAATACATGATTTACAATACATGATTTAGAATACATGATTTAGAATACATCATATAGAATACATGATTTAGAATACATTATTTACAATACATGATTTAGAATACATGATTTAGAATACATGATATAGAATACATGATTTAGAATACATGATTTAGAATACATTATTTAGAATACATGATTTAGAATACCTTATTTTGATACATGATTTAGAATACATTATTTTGATACATGATTTAGAATACATTATTTAGAATACATTATTTAGAATACATGATTTAGAATACATGATTTAGAACACATGATTTAGAATACATGATTTAGAATACATTATTTACAATACATGATTTAGAATACATGATTTAGAATACATTATTTAGAATACGTGATTTAGAATACATTATTTAGAATACATTATTTAGAATAAATTATTTACAATACATTATTTAGAATACATGATTTAGAATACATTATTTACAATACATGATTTAGAATACATGATTTAGAATACATGATTTAGAATACATGATTTAGAATACATGATTTAGAATACATTATTTAGAATACATGATTTAGAATACATGATTTAGAATACATTATTTTGATACATGATTTAGAATACATTATTTAGAATACATGATTTAGAATACATTATTTAGAATACATTATTTACAATACATTATTTAGAATACATGATTTAGAATACATTATTTAGGATACATTATTTAGAATACATGATTTAGAATACATTATTTAGAATACATGATTTAGAATACATTATTTTGATACATGATTTAGAATACATTATTTTGATACATGATTTAGAATACATTATTTTGATACATGATTTAGAATACATTATTTAGAATACATTATTTAGAATACATGATTTAGAATACATGATTTAGAATACATGATTTAGAATACATTATTTACAATACATTATTTAGAATACATGATTTAGAATACATTATTTAGAATACATGATTTAGAATACATGATTTAGAATACATGATTTAGAATACATTATTTACAATACATTATTTAGAATACATGATTTAGAATACATTATTTACAATACATTATTTAGAATACATGATTTAGAATACATGATTTAGAATACATGATTTAGAATACATGATTTAGAATACATTATTTAAATACATTATTTAGAATACATTATTTTGATACATGATTTAGAATACATTATTTTGATACATGATTTAGAATACATGATTTAGAATACATGATTTAGAATACATGATTTAGAATACATGATTTAGAATACATTATTTACAATACATTATTTAGAATACATGATTTAGAATACATTATTTAGAATACATGATTTAGAATACATGATTTAGAATACATTATTTACAATACATTATTTACAATACATTATTTAGAATACATTATTTTGATACGTTATTTTGATACATTATTTTGATACATTGTAAATAAAGGAAATGCAGTATTTTCCAACATGTACCCCAGCCAGGTGCAAATAGGGGAAGGGACCCAACAAATAAGCTCTGCTCACAGGGTCTTTGAAAAACGTTTGCAGAGAGTGACGCTAGTGTGGAAGAAGCGTCATCCATTTTGGAAGATGAAGAATTTTCAGGATCATGTCTCTGTCAATTCGGAGTCTGACGGTAATTGATACGTCAACATCTAAGTATTGTTCCATAAATTGTTATAGCTGTTTTGTTTTAAAAAATCCCAATAATGTTGTGAACATTGGGTGAATAACAAAAACACCACACAAGGCTTAAGATTGATCAATCACTGGTCTCTTTCTCTCCATATCTCTATACCACAATTATTGCTTAAAATCCCATTGAGAAGTCCTGATCTAATAACGGGGGAGAGTGTGTATGTGTCTCTAACTCTCTCTCCCTCTCTCCCTCTCTCTCTCCCTCTCTCTCTCCCTCTCTCCCTCTAGCTCCCTCTCTCTCGTGTGAAATGTAGGGAATACTTTAAGAAAGGCCAAGATCATCACTCCATCAGAACTATTGATAACAAAATTACATAGACAGTTTTCAACTGTCCTTTCAGATTAGTGATCATGCATAAGGAACCATTAAATAGACATACTGAAGTGTAAGCATGGGGGAAGGAATTTACAGTTTTTCTCAATTTGCTAAAACACAATTTCTGAAACCTTGCTCCATTTCCTGAAAACATTAAACACAAGCACTATTTACATAATCTCTGACTCCTCTCGCAAAATGAAACATTCGCCTCAAAATCAAACACTGCTCTCAAATCATAAACAAAGTGATCAAAATGATATACACTCTCAAGCACTCAGTAAACAACACACCGAAAAATAGAAAACACATTGTTCAAAACATACAATTCTCAGGGAGAAGTACATTTTTAATCTAAAGAAATATTCATATTTTTCCGTCATGAATGGATGAATGATGAACGAAAACATGTTCTGTCATAGTAGCTCAAAATTTATCAGAAATTACTACTCTGCTTTGCTCTTTGCAATTTTGTTTTTTGTTCTTCCTCCTCCTTGTACCCCTATTTTTACAGTACTGTACCCTGCATCTCACAAACTTGTCCTTTGTCTCTGTGATACTGTATTTCTTGTTCTTTGTTGATATGAACCTGCAACCAGTCAAAATCTATTGAGCAGTCAATACTGTTAATAAATGGAAAGCACAATGTTCAGGGCCATACAATTTGTCCATTGTACAGTATACAGACTACAATGCACTGTACTACAGTATACAATACTAAAAGGGACACAAATCAAAGGAGTAAACATGTGATCAATGTGCTTCTTCTTGTCTTTGGGCTGGGTCAGGCCAGAGCACTTTGTTGACATCACAAGCAATATTGTCCCTCCTGAGGCAACGGGGGAAGAAGCCTCTTGTGTGCCGTATCCAGCCCTGACATGATTCCTCACCTATATCACCACAGGCTAAATCCATGTCTTGCAGCAGGTTTACTCTGGTTGTCTATCATACACTTTACATCTCCAAGAGGAGAAAAACTCCTCAATCGGATTCAGGAAAGGCCAGTATGGAGGGAGGTACAAGTTCATAAACTGCCCATTGATGTTAAACCGTTCCCTTACCTGAGCAGCTGGGTGGAAACTGACATTGTCCCACACTATCACATAGGTGGGAATGGGATTCTCATTTAGCTCTTGACCCTGCTGCTCTTGAACCTGCTGCTCAAATAAAATATATCTTAGATTGGCAATAAATCTGTAACATGGTGATGTAGAACACCATGGTTGCTGATATCAGCACAGATTGTGACATTGCCACCTCGTTGACCAGGGACTTCAACAATGGCCCGCTGTCCAATCATGTTTCGGCCTCTCCTTCTCCTCTTTGTTAGATTGAAGCCTGCTTCACCGACAGAGATGAACTCATGGGGTCTGTCCAAGGATTCCAAGTCAAATATTGTCTGTGTAGAAATACAATATACTGTATGTAGGATTTTGTAAGTCGTACAGAGACAGTGCTATACTGTAGAGTACAATTAGGCTTCTGATTCACATACATTATATGTACTGAAGAGTAATGTCATTCACATAGTATGTGTTAGTACTGTAGACAATCTGGATTACAGTAAATGTTTCTAAATGTACACTGACTTGTACATACTGAGCTCGCAGTTCTTTCACCCCTGGTGAGTTGCGCTCAAAGGTACTCTGTATACTTGTTTCATTCGCATCCTGTTACGATGGAGGACACGGTCAATTGTGGAAATGCTCACACTGTCGATTCCCTGGAAGTGTGTGTTGTCTTGTATCACTCGTTCCTGGATTTCTCTGAGTCGTATTGCATTATATTGAAGGACCATGCCAACTATAACGGCCTCTTGCTCCCGAGTAGCTGTCCTTCCACCTGCATGTGGCAGCCTTGCAATTCTTCAAAAAGTAGTAGTGCAGTTACAAAACATATTCATGCAGTACAATACATACAGTGATTAACTTTACACATGTCTATTGAAACAGCTGCATATAGTGTAGTACAGTAAATTTGCAATTACACAAATACAGTAGTATCCTGTACCTGTTCTCTTCTCTGAATGTCCTTACTATGGTGGACACAGAACATCGGCTCAAATTGGGTTGCACTCTAAGTCCTGCTTCCCTCATTGTCAGTGCACGGACAAGAACATGGTCTATAACTGTTGCTCGAATTTCATCAGATATTTCCACTCTTTGTCTTCCTCTTCGTCCTCCTCCTCCTCTTTCTCCTCGTCGCCCACCTCGCATACGTACTCGTCCTTGTCCTCGTCCTCTCACATTGTTTCTTCTATCCATTTTCAAACTTTCTCCTTCCCACCTTCAACAACCTGTTTGCTCTCTGAACTGGCTTATATTGGTTGTGTCGCATCATTTGAAACAGGTTAAATCCATTTTGAATGGTTGTGTTCAATCAATGACATATGTTCTCTATTTGTATTAGATTGTTGCCACTTGTGTTTACCAGTATGGCTGACATGTGCATTAGAGTGCAGAATGTGTTTTGAGAATGAGACTGTGTTAGAGTTTTGCTGAAAACTCTAAGTGAGATCTGCAAATTGTGTTTTACCATGTGAAATGGTTTAAGGTATTGACAATAGACTGCATAATTAGCTAAATGAGTCCAGGCAACTGAGAACTTTGTTCAGCCAATGGGTTTTAGTGTTTTAGCAACTGAGAACTTTGTTCAGCCAATGGGTTTTAGTGTTTTAGCAATTGAGAACAACTGTAATATGACACCTGCTAAGGTATGACTGGTGTGTGCTTCCCGGTTCACTCCCAGGGGAAATAATCCATTAAGAAACCTAGAGTTGGTCTTTCACATTACTAATCACTCTCTGTCAGGTGGCTCATCTCCATGAAAAGTCACGCACACACACACACACACACACTGTGGTGGTGTCGTGGGACATACAGGGGATATCCAAGTGTTTTCATCACATTTTTCATGCGCAAAGATATAGTCACTTGGTGGACATTCGATGTTGCCATTAAGTCACACATCATCAGATAACACTGGCAATAGGCTAGATGTGTTCCAACCTAAGGATGTATTCATAACCCCAATGTAGTTGTAGCTCAAACATGTTGACTCTCGGGGCTGGTGATCAAAGTGACAAATAAGACATCCTCATGATCTGTCCTGGCTTTCGGTGTGAATCAACGTATTCGTTATATATTTAGTTTATGCGTCACGACGCTAATCAGAATGTAGTTATCAGCCATCTTGAAATGAGGTCATCGGCTCGGCCTGCCCTTATACATTCGTATGTCCAAATATGGTAGTAAGTCACACCAAAGATTTTAAGGCACTGATGAATAGCCAAGAAACTCAGCTTTCCGCAAGACACCCTGCAAACAGCATACAATTAACCACAATATAGCACTTCTCCTATCCACTGCTTTGCTTTGGCATGTATTTCAAGTTTCTTCTGAAACTCTGCCTTTCTACTACAGATGAAGTAGGAAGTTTACATACACTTAGGTTGGAGTCATTAAAACTCATTTTTCAACCACTCCACACATTTCTTGTTAACAAACTATAGTTTTGGTAAGTCAGTGAGGACATCTACTTTGTGCATGACACATGTCATTTTTCTAACAAATGTTTACATAAAGATTATTTCACTTATAATTCACTGTATCACAATTCCAGTGGGTCACAAGTTCACAAACACTAAGTTGACTGTGCCTTTAAACAGCTTGTAAAATTCCAGAAAAGGATGTCATTGCTATGGAAGCTTCTGATCATTTGAGTCAATTGGAGGTGTACCTGTTGATGTATTTCAAGGACTAACTTCAAACTCAGTGCCTCTTTGCTTGAATCAAAATAAATCAGGTAAGACCTCAGAAAAAACATTTGTAGAGTGCGAAACAAATATCCAACTAGTCAGCGACAACTGTCTTGAGTTTGGCATTTGTCCTGGGATGTCCTGGGATTTCCCACAAACGCCTGACCTTCTAAATACTATTGTGTGGATTGTGAGCGGTGCAGAGCAAAATCGTGAGAGTCTCAGCTTTCCATAGATGGGTCATACTAGTTTCTAGCTCTAACCATTCAGTCTTTACAGTTGTTTTTGGTAGAAGGGTTAGTACCCTAGCAATATCGAAACGCCTGAAGGTACCACGTTCATCTGTACAAACAGCAGTACGCAAGTATAAACACCATGGGACCCCACAGCCATCATACCGCTCAGCAAAGGAGAAGCGTTCTGTCTCCTAAAGATGAACATACTTTGGTGCAAAAAGTGCAAATCAATCCCAGAACAACAGCAAAGTAACATTTGAAGATGCTGGAGGAAACAGGTACAAAAGTATCTATTTCCACAGTAAAACGAGTCCTATATCGACATAACCTGAAAGGCCGCTCAGCAAGGAAGAAGCCACTGCTCCAAATCCGCCATAAAATAGCCAGACTACGGTTTGCAACTGCACATGGGGACAAATATCATACTTTTTGGAGAAATGTCCTCTGGTCTGATGAAACAAAAAATAGAACTGTTTGGCCATAATGACCATCATTATGTTTGAAGGAAAAAGGGGGAGGCTTGCAAGCCGAAGAACACCATCCCAACCGTGAAGCACGGGGGTGGCAGCATCATGCTGTTGGGGTGCATTGCTGCAGGAGGGCTGGTGCATTTCACAAAATTGATGGCATCATGAGGATGGAACATTGTGGATATATTGAAGCAACATCTCAAGACATCAGTCAGGAAGTTAAAGCTTGGTCGCAAATGGGTCTTCCAAATGGACAATGACCCCAAGCACATTTCCAAAGTTGTGGCAAAATGGCTTAATTAAGGACAACAAAGTCAAGGTATTGGAGTGGTCATCACAAAGCCCTGAACTTAATTCCATAGAAAATTTGTGGGCAGAACTGAGAAAGCGTGTGCGAACAAGAAGGCCTACAAACCTAACTCAGTTACACCAGCTCTGTCAGGAGTAATGGGCCAAAATTCACCCAACTTATTGTGGGAAGCTTGTGGAAGTCTACCCGAAACGTTTGACCTAAGTTAAACAATTTAAAGGCAATGCTACCAAATACTAATTGAGTGTATGTAAACTTCTGACCCACTGGGAATGTGATGAAAGAAATAAAAGCTGAAATAAATTATTCTCTCTACTTCTATTCTGACATGTCACATTCTTAAAATAAAGTGGTGATCTTAACTGACCTAAGACAGGGATTTTTTACTCTGAACAAATGTCAGGAATTGTGAAAAACTGAGTTTAAATGTATTTGGCTTTGGTGTATGTAAACTTCCGACTTCAACTGTACATATTATTACCATCTCTCTATTATTTTATCCATACTCAGACAAATACTGTAAATCCCCTTCTCAGACACTGTCATCCCCTTCTCAGACACTGTCATTCCCTTCTCAGACACTGTCATCCCCTTCTCAGACACTGTCATCCACTTCTCAGACACTGTCATCTCCTTCTCAGACACTGTCATCCCCTTCTCAGACACTGTCATTCCCTTCTCAGACACTGTCATCCCCTTCTCAGACACTGTCATCCACTTCTCAGACACTGTCATCCCCTTCTCAGACACTGTAATTCCACTTCTCAGACACTGTCATTCCCTTCTCAGACACTGTCATTCCCTTCTCAGACACTGTAATTCCACTTCTCAGACACTGTCATCCCCTTCTCAGACACTGTCATTCCCTTCTCAGACACTGTCCTCCCCTTCTCAGACACACACAGTCATCCCCCTTATCAGACACTGTCATCCCCTTCTCAGACACTGTCATCCCCTTCACAGACACACACAGTCATCCCCCTTCTCAGACAAATACTGTCATCCCCTTCTCAGACACTGTCATCACCTTCTCAGTCACATACTGTCATCCCCTTCTCAGACACTGTCATCACCTTCTCAGACAAACACAGTCATCCCCTTCTCAGAGACTGTCATTCCCTTCTCAGACACACACAGTCATCCCCTTCTCAGACACAGTCATCCCCTTCTCAGACACACGCTGTCATCCCCTTCTCAGACACTGTCATCCCCTTCTCAAACACTGTCATTCCCTTCTCAGACACATACTGTCATCCCCTTCTCAGACACTGTCATCCCCTTCTCAGACACACGCTGTCATCCCCCTTCAAGCCAACTCATGTCTAATAGGTTGGAAGATATTATTTCAAATCACTTTGATTCTCACTGTGGGACAAAATACCAACACACTGTAAACAGAACTCCTAGGAGAGACGTTTGCCATTCAATCAAATGGGAAACCCTCAAACAAACACACACACACATACGCATAATACATACACGTACTAACACACACACAAACACTCACAAAGACAGTTAAACACACACTCGATAACTCACCACAGCACAAAGGCTTATTATTGAATTAGATGGGGAAAATGCGCACAGAGCCTCAAAGACAAAATACTTTTTTCTCCTCCTAATCCCAACAAAGGGATGCTTACCCCTTTGTTTCACGCTTCCTCTCTTCTTGGACAAGAAACGAGGGAACGAGGGAATGAAGGAGTGCTGCCAAGTAAATCCCAGGCCTTTTGTGTGTTTCCTTTTCAGAGGCATTAATCTGAACGCTACTGATTAGGAACTGTTCAACAGACACTGTCGTCTTCCTGGAAGAGAAGAAGAGATGAAAGAAAATTTGTAAATAAAATAAACTACTCCTCCCTCCAGTTAATTCCATCTCAGGAGAGAATGAGTAACAACAGACACACACACACACACACACGCGCGCGCACAAACGCACACACACACACACACACACGCACACGCACATGCATATGCACACACACACATACACACATACACACAGACACACAGACACACACACACGCACACACACACACACACACACGCACATGCACACGCACATGCATATGCACACACACACATACACACAGACACACACACACACACACACACACACACACATACACATGCACATACACATACACATACATACAGACACATACACAGACACGCACATACACACACACACACACACACATGAGCATACACACAAACACACACACACACACACACACAGCAGGGAAAATTGGAAATAAACTTTTGGTCAATATGAGCATACAAGGTAATGCATCAATGTTCAAAACCAGGATTACTCAACACACAGTGTGTGTGTGTGTGTGTGTGTGTGTGTGTGTGTGTGTGTGTGTGTGTGTGTGTGTGTGTGTGTGTGTGTGTGTGTGTGTGTGTGTGTGTGCGTGTGTGTGTGTGCGTGTGTGCGTGCGTGCGTGTGTGCGTGTGCGTGTGTGTGTGCGTGTGTGTGTTTCAGAATCTGAGGAAATTAAATATTTCAGGTGCTAATTAGATCAGACTGACCTTAAGGTGAGTGAGTGAGTGAGAGGGCCACTGACACACAGAGAGATGGAGGGAAGGAAAGTGGGCCACTGACTCAGAGAGAGATGGAGGGAAGAAGAGTGGGCCACTGACTCACAGAGAGATGGAGGGAAGGAAAGTGGGCCACTGACTCAGAGAGATGGAGGGAAGGAGAGTGGGCCACTGACACACAGAGAGATGGAGGGAAGGATAGTGGGCCACTGACTCACAGAGAGATGGAGGGGAGGAGAGTGGGCCACTGACACACAGAGGGAAGGAGAGTGGGCCACTGACTCACATAGAGATGGAGGGAAGAGGAGTGGGCCACTGACTCACATAGAGAAATATGAGCGACAGAGGGGGAGAGTGGGCTGAAAGACATGAAATAATCAATTCATATTTATTACACCTGTCAGACAGGCACAGCTAGGAAACAGCCCCCACACCGCCAACACACACATACCGTACACACACACGCACTACAGACAGACACACACACACACACACACACACACAAAACTTCACACCTGTTCCACCTCCACCTGTCGTTTACAGGTTAAAAGGTTTCCCTCTATGTTGCCTATGTTTTAATGAAGAAGAGGGGGAGGAGAGAAGCAGTGTGGAAGAGAGTAGAAAAAGAGCATTTCATCCAGACCCAACCAGACAAATGATGAGTGGTAATGAGATACATTGATCGATCTTCATTTGATTGGTGCTGTCTGGCTCTGACTTTTGTGTCCCAGAACACTCAATCACCTTGAAATGATGGAAGGACAATATATTTCATCATTTCAACCACAACCCTCAACCTTATTCCTAACATGCTGACCAGATGTGTGCTTCAGCATGTCACCCCAACCTTAACAACAAAAACAAGAGAAAAAAAGTTCCTTGCCAAATGTGTCCTTCATTACTTCAGAGTTTTAACCTTCCAACATGAACATCTTGTGACGACTAGATTCTCCTGTGAATCATGTGTTGAATACATGGGAGAGAATGAGTCATTTGCCAACTCTCCAGCCTAGCTGTCAGTGTGTCTATCTGTATGGATGTGAGTGTGTATGTGTGTGTCTGTGTGTGCGGCATGCGTGTGTGTGTTTGTGTGCGTGCGTGTGTGTGTATGTTTGTGTACGTGTGTGCATGCGTGTGTGTGTGTGCGTGTGTTTGTGTGCATGCGTGCGTGTGTCTATTTGTGTGTGTGCGT
>NC_092173.1:36919353-36931853 GCF_045791955.1 Oncorhynchus clarkii lewisi | reverse complement strand
AAGACAGTCGTGAAGAGGGCACAACAAAACCTTTTCCCCCTCAGGAGACTAAAAAGATTTGGCATGGGTCCCCAGATCCTCAAAAAGTTATTGAGCTGCACCATCAATAGCATCCTGACCGGTTGCATCACCGCCTGGTCTGGCAACTGCTCTGCATCTGACCGTAAGGAGCTACAGAGGGTAGGCCGTACGGCCCAGTACATCACTGAGGCCAAGCTTCTTGCCATCCAGGACTTATATGATAGGCAGTGTCAGTGGAAAGCCCATAAAATTGTCAGAGACTCCAGTCACCCAAATCAAATATTGTTTTCCCTGCTACAGCACAGCAAGCGGTACCAGAGCGCCAAGTCAAGGACCAAAATAAACAGCTTCTACCCCCAAGCTATAAGACGGCTGAACAATGAATCAAATGGCCACCGGACTATTTACATTGACACTCCCCCCCCCCCCCCCCATTTGATTTGTACTCTGCTGCCACACACTGTTTATTATTTATGCATAGTCACTTCACCCCTACCTACATGTTTAAATGACCTCTAACCTGTACCCACGCACACTGACTCGGTATCCCCTGTATATAGCCTCCACACTGACTCGGTACCCCCTGTATATAGCCTACACACTGACTCGGTACCCCCTGTATATAGCCTCCACACTGACTCGGTACCCCCTGTATATAGCCTCCACACTGACTCGGTACCCCCTGTATATAGCCTCCACACTAAATCGGTACCCCCTGTGTATAGCCTCCACACTGACCCGGTACCCCCTGTATATAGCCTCCACACTGACTCGGTACCCCCTGTATATAGCCTCCACACTGACTCGGTACCCCCTGTATATAGCCTCCACACTGACTCGGTACCCCCTGTATATAGCCTCCACACTGACTCGGTACCCCCTGTATATAGCATCCACACTGACTCGGTACCCCCTGTATATAGCTTCCACACTGACTCGGTACCCCCTGTATATAGCCTCCACACTGACCCGGTACCCCCTGTATATAGCCTCCACACTGACCCGGTACCCCCTGTATATAGCCTCCACACTGACCCGGTACCCCCTGTATATAGCCTCCAAACTGACTCGGTACCCCCTGTATATAGCCTCCACACTGACTCGGTACCCCCTGTATATAGCCTCCACACTGACTCGGTACCCCCTGTATATAGCCTCCACACTGACTCGGTACCCCCTGTATATAGCCTCCACACTGACTCGGTACCCCCTGTATATAGCCTCCACACTGACTCGGTACCCCCTGTATATAGCCTCCACACTGACTCGGTACCCCCTGTATATAGCCTCCACACTGACTCGGTAACCCCTGTATATAGCCTCCACACTGACTCGGTACCCCCTGTATATAGCCTCCACACTGACTCGGTACCCCCTGTATATAGCCTCCACACTGACTCGGTAACCCCTGTATATAGCCTCCACACTGACTCGGTACCCCCTGTATATAGCCTCCACACTGACTCGGTACCCCCTGTATATAGCCTCCACACTGACTCGGTACCCCCTGTATATAGCCTCCACACTGACTCGGTACCCCCTGTATATAGCCTCCACACTGACTCGGTACCCCCTGTATATAGCCTCCACACTGACTCGGTACCCCCTGTATATAGCCTCCACACTGACTCGGTACCCCCTGTATATAGCCTCCACACTGACTCGGTACCCCCTGTATATAGCCTCCACACTGACTCGGTACCCCCTGTATATAGCCTCCACACTGACTCGGTACCCCCTGTATATAGCCTCCACACTGACTCGGTACCCCCTGTATATAGCCTCCACACTAAATCGGTACCCCCTGTGTATAGCCTCCACACTGACCCGGTACCCCCTGTATATAGCCTCCACACTGACTCGGTACCCCCTGTATATAGCCTCCACACTGACTCGGTACCCCCTGTATATAGCCTCCACACTGACTCGGTACCCCCTGTATATAGCCTCCACACTGACTCGGTACCCCCTGTATATAGCCTCCACACTGACCCGGTACCCCCTGTATATAGCCTCCACACTGACCCGGTACCCCCTGTATATAGCCTCCAAACTGACTCGGTACCCCCTGTATATAGCCTCCACACTGACTCGGTACCCCCTGTATATAGCCTCCACACTGACTCGGTACCCCCTGTATATAGCCTCCACACTGACTCGGTACCCCCTGTATATAGCCTCCACACTGACTCGGTACCCCCTGTATATAGCCTCCACACTGACTCGGTACCCCCTGTATATAGCCTCCACACTGACTCGGTACCCCCTGTATATAGCCTCCACACTGACTCGGTACCCCCTGTATATAGCCTCCACACTGACTCGGTACCCCCTGTATATAGCCTCCACACTGACTCGGTAACCCCTGTATATAGCCTCCACACTGACTCGGTACCCCCTGTATATAGCCTCCACACTGACTCGGTACCCCCTGTATATAGCCTCCACACTGACTCGGTAACCCCTGTATATAGCCTCCACACTGACTCGGTACCCCCTGTATATAGCCTCCACACTGACTCGGTACCCCCTGTATATAGCCTCCACACTGACTCGGTACCCCCTGTATATAGCCTCCACACTGACTCGGTACCCCCTGTATATAGCCTCCACACTGACTCGGTACCCCCTGTATATAGCCTCCACACTGACTCGGTACCCCCTGTATATAGCCTCCACACTGACTCGGTACCCCCTGTATATAGCCTCCACACTGACTCGGTACCCCCTGTTAGCCCTTGTTATTGTTATGTTATTATGTTACTTTTTATTATTTATTTTTTCTTCCTGAACTGCACTGTTGGTTAAGGGGCTTGTACTCTAAGGACGCATTTCACAGTAAGATCCACACTTTTATTCGGCGCATGTGACAAATCAAGTTTGATTTGATGTGTAGAATCTTAATTTGACCAGTGTCTCACAGCAGGAAAATAATCCTGCAGCAACAGGAAATGTGTCGATTATAATATGGATTATAATTAATGGACATTTTTGTCCCCACTCTATCATTGTATATATACTCCCCATTTTTACTTACACTTGTATGTTGACTTCTCCATTGATGTTGTTTTTAAGTTTTGGCAGACTTTTCTTAGCAGAGGTACAATTGTCGCAAATTGAATCATGGGGAGTTTCAGGCCCCGGAGTGAACATAATTGTACACTCGCAAACTCGACTAAACTAGGGCTGATTGGCTTATGTTGCAAACTTCCCTTGCTTGGCTAATCATTGGGACCGCCCTCCAAGATGCTGACGGGGATTCCCCCAAGGGCGTAAGGCGAGGGTAGTTTGAACCGCAGCCATGGTGTGGGAGTGCTTTGCTGTTGACACTTTCAGTGATTTATTTTGAATTTAAGGCACACTTAGCCAACATTGCTACCACAGCATTATGCAGTGATACGCCATCTCATCTAGTTTGCGCTTAGTGGGACTATCATTTGTTTTTCAACAGGACAATGACCCAACACACCTCTAGGCTGTGTAAGGGCTATTGGACCAAGAAGGAGAGTGATGGAGTGCTGCATCAAATGACCTGGCCTCCACAATCACCCAACCTCAACCCAATTGAGATGGTTTGGGATGAGTGAAGGAAAAGCAGCCAACAAGTGCTTAGCATATATGGGAACTCCTTCAAGGCTGCTGGAAAAAGCATTCCAGGTGAAGCTGGTTTGAGCAAATGCCAAGAGAATGCAAAGCTGTCATCAAGGCAAATGGTAGTTACTTTGAAGAATCTAAAATCTAAAATATATATTTTGATTTGTTTAACCAGTTTTTGGTTACTACATGATTCCACATGTGTTATTTCATAGTTAGATTTTTTTACTATTATTCTACAATCTAGAAAACAGTGAAAATAAAGAAAAAACCCTGAATTAGCAGATGTGTCCAAACATTTTACTGGTACTGTATTTGATGAACTTTTCTTGAACTTTTTCAGTACGTTACAATTACGAGAACTATATAATATTCAACATAATGACCATTCACTTGCAATAGGTGCTGTTGTTTTGAAAAATGTTATTGTCTGCAAAGACTGTGCAAATGAGTTTGTTCATTAGCAGCTATTTGCAGAGGTTCCAGTGATATGTGATGTCTAGCATCTCTGTGGTCTACGTTGAAACATCTCTCAAACACTCTGCTGAAAGGAAGGCCAACAACCCCATGAGCACAGAATACTTAAGTAAACAGGATAAATGAACAATGCAAGGAAGTTATTGAGGAAATAAACACTTAAATATCCAGCCTAATCTAAGTACCGTAAGATAAAATATACATCTGAGTGCAACTATATAAAGGATTGAAATAAGCAATTTAGTACTACTTTACATCATCTAGTTGAATACTTAAAGTGGCAATCTGTGATTGTTACATCTGTTTTGGGATTTATAAATCAATTATATATACTTTGATTCTTTAAGAATATAACTTATTATGAGCTTAGTTCAGTGTCGTTCGTAGCACATCTGAACCAAAAATATAAACTGCTTTTACTACATTGTTTGTAAAAAAAATATTTGTAATTAAACACTGTATAGCCTCAAAACATGGTTAAAACTGTCATTTTGATCTCATGGATGATCCGTCCTTGGATCCATAACTCTGTCTATGAATTTCAGAGTGGTTACATTTCTCCAAACCCATCCCGTAGCTATTTACCAAAGTATTGGAGGGTTGTCTTCTTTGTTATTGTTTGAACTGCAAATTGCCTCTTTGAGGTCATGTATTATGATACTTGTCACAACAACCTCTTAGAGCATTACAACTGTGTCTGAGATCCCTCCTTCCTGTAGTGAGTCGGTGGAGGGGTGGAGGAGGTATGATATGGGGCTGTTTACAGCAGGGGTCAGGTTACTTTGGAGGGGTGTAGGAGGTATGATATGGGGCTGTTATAGCAGGGGGTCAGGTTACTTTGGAGGGGTGTAGGAGGTATGATATGGGGCTGTTATATCAGGGGGTCAGGTTACTTTGGAGGGGTGTAGGAGGTATGATATGGGACTATTTACAGCAGGGGGTCAGGTTACTTTGGAGGGGTGTAGGAGGTATGATATGGGGCTGTTATAGCAGGGGGTCAGGTTACTTTGGAGGGGTGTAGGAGGTATGATATGGGGCTGTTATAGCAGGGGGTCAGGTTACTTTGGAGGGGTGTAGGAGGTATGATATGGGGCTGTTACAGCAGGGGGTCAGGTTACTTTGGAGGGGTGTAGGAGGTATGATATGGGGCTGTTACAGCGGGGGGACAGGTTACTTTGGAGGGGTGTAGGAGGTATGATATGGGGCTGTTACAGCAGGGGGTCAGGTTACTTTGGAGAGGTGGAGGAGGTATGATATGGGTCTGTTACAGCAGGGGGTCAGGTTACTTTGGAGGGGTGGAGGAGGTATGATGTGGGGCTGTTACAGCAGGGGGTCAGGTTACTTTGGAGGAGTGGAGGAGGTATGATATGGGGCTGTTTACATCAGGGGGTCAGGTTACTTTGGAGGGGTGGAGGAGGTATGATATGGGACTATTTACAGCAGGGGTCAGGTTACTTTGGAGGGGTGTAGGAGGTATGATATGGGACTATTTACAGCAGGGGTCAGGTTACTTTGGAGGGGTGTAGGAGGTATGATATGGGACTATTTACAGCAGGGGGTCAGGTTACTTTGGAGGGGTGGAGGAGGTATGATATGGGGCTGTTATAGCAGGGGCTCAGGTTACTTTGGAGGGGTGTAGGAGGTATGATATGGGACTATTTACAGCAGGGGTCAGGTTACTTTGGAGGGGTGTAGGAGGTATGATATGGGACTATTTACAGCAGGGGTCAGGTTACTTTGGAGGGGTGGAGGAGGTATGATATGGGGCTGTTACAGCAGGGGGTCAGGTTACTTTGGAGGGGTGGAGGAGTTATGATATGGGGCTATTATAGCAGGGGGTCAGGTTACTTTGGAGGGGTGTACGAGGTATGCTGTTGGACTGTTACAGCAGGGGGTCAGGTTACTTTGGAGGGGTGTAGGAGGTATGATATGGGGCTGTTACAGCAGGGGGTCAGGTTACTTTGGAGGGGTGTAGGAGGTATGATATGGGGCTGTTACAGCAGGGGATCAGGTTACTTTGGAGGGGTGAAGGAGGTATGATATGGGTCTGTTACAGCAGGGGGTCAGGTTACTTTGGAGGGGTGGAGGAGGTATGATGTGGGTCTGTTACAGCAGGGGGTCAGGTTACTTTGGAGGGGTGGAGGAGGTATGATATGGGTCTGTTATAGAAGGGGGTCAGGTTACTTTGGAGGGGTGGAGGAGGGATCAGGTTAATAGACCAAGTCCATTGCATCTTTCATGGGACTGATTCCTCATTTCCATGGGCATTATCCTGGCATTACCCTGGCATTATCATGCCATTATCCTGTCATTATCGTGTCATTGTCATGTCATTATCGTGTCATTATCGTGTCATTATCCCTTCATTCCTCATGTCCTTCCTCATGTCCATTCTCATGTCCTTCCTCATGTCCTTCCTCATGTCCATTCTCATGTTCTTCCTCATGGTCTTCCTCATGTCCTTCCTCATGTCCTTTCTCATGTCCTTTCTCATGTCCATTCTCATGTCCTTTCTCATGTCCATTATCATGTCCTTTCTCATGTCCATTCTCATGTCCTTCCTCATGTCCATTATCATGTCCTTCCTCATGTCCTTTCTCATGTCCTTCCTCATGTCCATTCTCATGTCCTTCCTCATGTCCTTTCTCATGTCCTTTCTCATGTCCATTCTCATGTCCTTTCTCATGTCCATTCTCATGTCCTTTCTCATGTCCATTCTCATGTCCTTCCTCATGTCCTTCCTCATGTCCTTCCTCATGTCTTTCCTCATGTCCTTCCTCATGTCCATTCTCATGTTCTTCCTCATGGTCGTCCTCATGTCCTTCCTCATGTCCTTCCTCATGTCCTTTCTCATGTCCTTTCTCATGTCCATTCTCATGTCCTTTCTCATGTCCATTCTCATGTCCATTCTCATGTCCTTTCTCATGTTCTTCCTCATGTCCATTCTCATGTCCTTCCTTATGTCCATTCTCATGTCCTTTCTCATGTCCATTCTCATGTCCTTCCTCATGTCCTTCCTCATGTCCTTCCTCATGTCCTTTCATATGTCCATTCTCATGTCCTTCCTCATGTCCTTCCTCATGTCCTTCCTCATGTCCTTCCTCATGTCCTTTCATATGTCCATTCTCATGTCCTTCCTCATGTCCTTCCTCATGTCCTTCCTCATGTCCATTCTCATGTCCTTCCTCATGTCCTTCCTCATGTCCTTCCTCATGTCCTTTCATATGTCCATTCTCATGTCCTTCCTCATGTCCTTCCTCATGTCCTTCCTCATGCCCTTCCTCATGGCTGAACTTCAATAACTTAATATTTTTCTCTGATAGAAAAACAAACACATGCAGGCACATGCCCAGACACACACACACACACACACACACACACACACAGTACATACGTACCACACACACACATACTGTACAGACACACATACACACACACACAATAACTTTTCTCTGTAGTTCTCTCTCTCCCAAGGTTCCCTCCTATATTCATTATAGTGTTTTATGTTCTGTTTCCTCGAAATGTCTCTTCAGATAAAGTGAACAGAAAAATTCATGATCCTGACCTCACCTGTCCCTGAGTTACAATAGGTAAAGTAGAGAGTGGGAGTTAAGTCTTCCGCATGAACCAAACAAGTGTGCTTGCATACTCCCTATACAGACCTTTGTCCATCTTGTGACGCCATAGCCCCAATATATTCCGAATTAATGTAAGATAACTCAAGAAGTCTGTCATTCATTCTGACGTTTTGCCCAGTGGATCTTGGTATCTGACTAAGATGTTCGGTGCAGGAATTCTCAATAGAAAACGTTTGCATGAAAATGATTAGTCTCTCGTTTAATGACAATAAAGAATTAATTGAAGAATCCCTCCTGTAACCAATCAACAACGAATGGGCATAGACTTCCACTACCGACTTCGGATTGCCTTGAGAATAAATGTTGTGTGTACGAACAGCCGAAAAAAAACCCTTGCCGAAGACCAGAACAAACAAACAACGTCACAAATTGTTGTCATAACATATGCACAAACGGTTCCAAACTGTTTTGGATAGGATGCACGAGGACGCCTTCGGAGTCTTGTAAAATAACATCTCTGAATGTACAGATAAAAGATTTTCTCTGAGAAAATATAGCCGAAGAAATGTTTAGCCTCAGGCTGAACCCTAACCTTACAGCAGTGGAGTTACTGCCTGAGCAACCTTAAACACTTCAAAATGGGACGTTTGGAACAACTTCTGTATTTTGATGTTTGAGAAACATGGACGTCTAATTGTTACGTGAGAATGTGAGATCAGGTTATACAATACGCACACACACATGCACACACACACACACACACACAATCACAAATATGTTCACACACACACACACATAATGGTGCCAAGTAAAGCTTCCACTGGAGGAATGGAATGCATAATGACATAATGAGCGATATGTGTGGAGGACAGGAAATGAAAAATAATAGTGTTATTGAAAAGTGTTGTTTTAAAGGGTGAGTTAGTGTGGGTCATTGGGGTCAGTGGAGGTCAGTGTGTGTGTCAGTGGGGTCAGTGTGTGTGTCAGTGGGGTCAGTGTGTGTGTCAGTGGGGTCAGTCGGGTCAGTGTGTGTGTCAGTGGGGTCAGTGTGTGTGTCAGTGGGGTCAGTCGGGTCAGTGTGTGTGTCAGTGGGGTCAGTGTGTGTGTCAGTGGGGTCAGTTGGGTCAGTGTGTGTGTCAGTGGGGTCAGTGTGTGTGTCAGTGGGGTCAACGGGGTCAGTGGGGTCAGCACTGGCAGGAGGGAGGGGGTGTTGGGGGTGTATTCTCGTCTGTCCTGATGTCACCTCTCTTTTCTCTTCCTGTCCAAATGACATGATCCTCTTTTTCTCTCATTTTTTCTCTCTTCTAAGATGACACGTGACACAACACTCGTAACGAGAAGTGTCAACAATTACATGTTTAGGAGTTGGTGTGTGGGTGTGTGTGTGTGTGTGTGTGTGCGTGCCTGCGTGCCAACAAGTGTGTATGTGTATGTGTGTGGTGAGCAGACAGAACTCACACTGTCAGGACAATGCAGAATGTAAGTTCCTCCTCCCGAGTCAGGTTTGAGTCTCTCACGCTCCTGTCACGTCCCAGTGGCAAGTTAAGCGAGTTGGAATCTCAACGTTCCTACTGACTTAAGTGGGATCAGTGAGTGACAGGTCATGGAACTGGAACTGTCACACACACACACACACACACACACACACACACGCACACACGCACACAGACACAGACACACACACACACAGTGTGAGAGGAAAAAGAGAGAAGTGAGGACAGAGGGACATAGAGACAGTTTGTAACATAGAGACAGAGAGATACAGAGAGACAGAGGGACAGTTTGTAACATAGAGACAGAGGGACAGTTTGTAACATAGAGACAGAGAGACAGAGGGACAGTTTGTAACATAGAGACAGAGGGACAGTTTGTAACATAGAGACAGAGGGACAGTTTGTAACATAGAGACAGAGGGATAGAGGGACAGTTTGTAACATAGAGACAGAGGGACAGAGGGACAGTTTGTAGCATAGAGACAGAGGGACAGAGGGACAGTTTGTAATATAGAGACAGAGGGACAGTTTGTAACATAGAGACAGAGGGACAGAGGGACAGTTTGTAGCATAGAGACAGAGGGACAGAGGGACAGTTTGTAGCATAGAGACAGAGGGATAGAGGGACAGTTTGTAACATAGAGACAGAGGGACAGAGGGACAGTTTGTAGCATAGAGACAGAGGGATAGAGGGACAGTTTGTAACATAGAGACAGAGGGACAGAGGGACAGTTTGTAGCATAGAGACAGAGGGACAGAGGGACAGTTTGTAGCATAGAGACAGAGGGACAGTTTGTAACATAGAGACAGAGGGACAGAGGGACAGTTTGTAACATAGAGACAGAGGGACAGAGGGACAGTTTGTAGCATAGGGACAGAGGGACAGAGGGACAGTTTGTAGCATAGAGACAGAGGGACAGAGAGACAGAGGGACAGTTTGTAGCATAGAGACAGAGGGGCAGAGGGATAGAGGGACAGAGGGACAGTTTATAACATAGAGAGAGAGGGACAGAGAGACAGAGGGATAGAGGGACAGAGGGACAGTTTGTAACATAGAGACAGAGGGACAGAGAGACAGAGGGACAGTTTGTAGCATAGAGACAGAGGGACAGAGAGACAGAGGGACAGTTTGTAGCATAGAGACAGAGCGACAGTTTGTAGCATAGAGACAGAGGGACAGAGGGACAGTTTGTAGCATAGAGACAGAGGGACAGAGGGACAGTTTGTAACATAGAGACAGAGGGACAGTTTGTAACATAGAGACAGAGGGACAGTTTGTAACATAGAGACAGAGGGACAGAGGGACAGTTTGTAACATAGAGACAGAGGGACAGTTTGTAACATAGAGACAGAGCGATAGAGGGACAGTTTGTAGCATAGGGACAGTTTGTAACATAATATAAACTTGACTATACCACGGCTAAGGGCTGATCTTAGGCACAACACAAGGCTAGTTCAGCATGGCGGGAGAAACCATTTCTGGGTTGCGAATTTGAAACATGTTTTTGAGCAGTTTTTCATGAACATGGCCGAAAATATTTTTGGGGGGCCCTATCCAGCATGAAATTAGAGCAGTAAAACTAACGGTTTTGTCATACCCGTGGTATATGGTCTGATATACCATGGCTTTCAGCCAATCAGAATTCAGGGCTCAAACCACCCAGTTCAAATAATGATATGAATGGCATAGGGTTGCATCTCTTTCTAAATGATCTTTGAGAAGTAAAATAGTTCACTAAATTATAGCAGTGCCTCCAGCAGGATTCAAATCCATTAACATTGTTCTGTTGGAGTCAAACACCTGTCATTACAGGAAGACAGACCTCTCCAACCCTGTTCCTGTGGAGGTACCCTCCTGTAGGTTTCCACTCCAACCCTGTTTCTGGAGAGGTACCCTCCTGTAGGTTTCCACTCTAACCCTGTGGAGTGGAAACCTACAGGACAGTAGCTCTCCAGGAACAGGGTTGGAGAGTAAACCTACAGGAGGGTACCTCCACAGGAACAGGGTTGGAGAGTCCTGCACTAAGAGGTCCAAACAAGGTTCGTATCCAACTGAAGACGGCTGAAAAACAGTGAACAACTTTTTAGCTTTTAGACTACACACACAATATTTCAAGTCTCAACCCTCTGATCCACAAAGTAATGAGAAGAGAGAGAGGAGTGGTCGGGGGAGACGATGACAAACAGATTGTTGTGAGTCAGTCAAATACATTTAAACTCAGTTTTTCAAAATTCCTGACATTTAATCCGGGAAAGAAATCCCTGTCTTAGGTCAGTTAGGATCACCACTTTATTTTAAGAATGTGACATGTCAGAATAATATTAGAGAGAATGATTAATTTCAGCTTTTATTTAGTGGGTCAGAAGTTTGTATACACTCAATTAGTATTTGGTAGCATTGCCTTTAAAATATTTAACATGGGTCAAATGTTTTGGGTAGCCTTCCACAAGCTTCCCACAATAAGTTGGATGAATTTTGGCCCATTTCTCCTGACAGAGCTGGTGTAACGAGGTTTGTAGACCTCGTTACTCTCACACGCTTTTTCAGTTCTGCCCACACATTTTCTATAGGATTGATGTCAGAGCTTTGTGATGGCCACTCCAATACCCTGACTTTGTTGTCCTTAAGCCATTTTGCCACAACTTTGGAAGTATGCTTGGGGTCATTGTCCATTTGGAAGACCCATTTGCGACCAAGCTTTAACTTAACTGATGTCTTGAGATGTTGCTTCAATATATCCACGTAATTTTCCATCCTCATGATGCCATCTATTTTGTGAAGTGCACCAGTCCCTCCTGCAGCAAAGCACCCCCACAACATGATGCTGCCACCCCCGTGCTTCACGGTTGGGATGGTGTTCTTCGGCTTGCAAGCCTCCCCCTTTTTCCTCCAAGCATAACAATGGCCATGAAGGCCAAACAGTTATATTTTTATTTCATCAGACCAGAGGACATTTCTCCAAAAAGTACAATCTTTGTCCCCATGTGCAGTTGCAAATCGTAGTCTGGCTATTTTACGGCGGTTTTGGAGCAGTGGCTTCTTCCTTGCTGAGCGGCCTTTCAGGTTATGTCGATATAGGACTCGTTTTAATGTGGATATAAATACTTTTGTACCTGTTTCCTCCAGCATCTTCACAAAGTCCTTTGCTGATGTTCTGGGATTGATTTGCACTTTTTGTACCAAAGTACGTTCATCTCTAGGAGACAGAACGCGTCTCCTTCCTGAGCGGTATGACGGCTGCGTGATCCCGTGGTGTTTATACCTGCGTACTATTGTTTGTACAGATGAACGTGGTACCTTCAGGATGAACCAGACTTGTGGAGGTCTACAATCTTT
>NC_092173.1:36909353-36916853 GCF_045791955.1 Oncorhynchus clarkii lewisi | reverse complement strand
GAGAGATGAGGGGTGGTCTGGAAGTATGACAGAGCATATCTGGCATATTTAGGACTTGACAACACAGCCAGTTATCTCCAACACAGAGGCTGCAGAATGAAAGATCAGTTACACGTTGTACTAGCAAAGGTTTCAGACGGTATCTTAAACACTGCACACGACACACACACACACACACACACACACATACATATCTCTCTTCCTCCTCTTCCTTGATCTAAGGACATCCTGGGGCTGAAAGACGGGAATCAGGAAAGCAGGTAAAGAGAGGAGAAAGGTGATTTCTCCTCGACGCCAGAGAACGATCATGTTCACAGTTGTTTTCAATCGCTAACATGCATTGGTCAAAACCGAAGTCACATTGTTAAAACTCTTCACACAGTCAGCGAAACAGAAGTGTATGTGGACCAAACTGTGAATCATTTTCCATTGCTTTCACACAAAATGCTTTCAATGACCACATTCTCCGAAATCCATGGACTATTTCCTCATTCATACTCCACCACCTGTAAAACTATATATTTGCAGGAGATGTTTTCAAATGCTAACACACTGTTTCCAAAACTGTTAAAAACACATTCACAACAGAATGATGGCAAAAGTTGTGCATGTCTGCAGTAACCAGATTGAAACATATATTATCTATATATATTATATTATTTTATTTATTATATTATTAGAATATTATCAGATATTCTGCCATGGTAATTGTACAATAAAACTGCGAGAAATTCGGGACAGAGTGCAGGCAGACAAAATCACTTTCGGGAATGTGAATACGGTCAGCACAACGACAATTGCCAGAGTCCCAGAGAAACATAAACCAAGGCGGAAGCAGTTGTACTCTGTACCCTTTGAGAAAAACGGTGAACGTGTGAAAGAACTCCGGTATCAATATGTCCGGGTAAAATGTCTGTTCAATAACCAAACAGGGAACATACACCGCTATGCATAATGTAAAGTACTGTAAAACTGTGGATTTACTGTATGTTAGAGAGTAATGGAGATGGAAGCCAGGCAAACTGCACATACATTCATCTTTGTAGACAAAGCTGGATTCAACCTGGCAAAAACACACCGCAGAGGAAGAAATGTGATTGGACAGAGAGGAGTTAACATCACAATGTGATTGGACAGAGAGGAGTTAACATCACAATGTGATTGGACAGAGAGTAACCGTGGATGTCCCAGGCCAGGGAGGAGCTAACATCACAATGTGATTGGACAGAGAGCAACTGTGGATGTCCCAGGCAAGGGAGGAGCTAACATCACAATGTGGTTGGACAGAGAGCAACCGTGGATGTCCCAGGCCAGGGAGGAGCTAACATCACAATGTGATTGGACAGAGAGCAACCGTGAATGTCCCAGGCCAGGGAGGAGCTAACATCACAATGTGATTGGACAGAGAGCAACCGTGAATGTCCCAGGCCAGGGAGGAGCTAACATCACAATGTGATTGGACAGAGAGCAACCGTGAATGTCCCAGGCCAGGGAGGAGCTAACATCACAATGTGTGCAGCACTGTCCAAGGATGGTTTACTGTTACACAAACCACTCATTGGCCCCTACAATACAAAGAGGCTCATTTATTTTCTGGATGAGCTGCATAATCGACTTGATGTTGATGAGAACTTGTGGCTAAATGCAGGAGAGAGGGAGAACTAGAACCCTCACTGTACTGTACAGTATGAGTGATTATACTATACATGTTGATGAGAACTAGAACCCTCACAGTACTGTACAGTATGAGTGATTATACTGTACATGTTGATGAGAACTAGAACCCTCACAGTGCTCTACAGTATGAGTGATTATACTATACATGTTGATGAGAACTAGAACCCTCACAGTACTGTACAGTATGAGTGATTATACTATACATGTTGATGAGAACTAGAACCCTCACAGTGCTCTACAGTATGAGTGTTATACTATACATGTTGATGAGAACTAGAACCCTCACAGTACTGTACAGTATGAGTGATTATACTATACATGTTGATGAGTACTAGAACCCTCACAGTACTGTACAGTATGAGTGATTATACTATACATGTTGATGAGAACTAGAACCCTAACAGTGCTCTACAGTATGAGTGATTATACTATACATGTTGATGAGAACTAGAACCCTAACAGTGCTCTACAGTATGAGTGATTATACTATACATGTTAATGAGAACTAGAACCCTCACAGTGCTCTACAGTATGAGTGATTATACTATACATGTTAAAATGAGAACTAGAACCCTCACAGTACTGTACAGTATGAGTGATTATACTATACATGTTAATGAGAACTAGAACCCTCACAGTACTGTACAGTATGAGTGATTATACTATACATGTTGATGAGTACTAGAACCCTCACAGTACTGTACAGTATGAGTGATTATACATGTTGATGAGTACTAGAACCCTCACAGTACTGTACAGTATGAGTGATTATACTATACATGTTGAAGAGAACTAGAACCCTCACAGTACTGTACAGTATGAGTGTTATACTATACATGTTGATGAGAACTAGAACCCTCACAGTGCTCTACAGTATGAGTGATTATACTATACATGTTGATGAGAACTAGAACCCTCACAGTGCTCTACAGTATGACTGATATGACTGTTATTGCAGCCCTGGTATTTCAGGAGTGTTTTGTTTCAACTTTTTATTTTTCACAAGTAAACTACTATATGCAAAGATATAGAACAAATGAAGGCTATTGAAGCAAATTGCTGCATTTCTGATTCATTCTTGTTACATATATTTTAGTACAGTCAATAAAGTGAAAGAGAATTGCTGCCAGTGTTCTGGTTGAAAGAGCTTACTTTGAGACAATTGTTTTAGTGGTTTGAGTGAGTTTTGGAAGTGAGATTAACTGTTTGGCTAAGATGCATGTTGGTAATGCACACTGTGTGAAGAGTTTTGAAAGAAGAGGCTTCGTTATGGACCGATGCTTGGTAGCAATTGAAAAAAAACTGTAACTAAAGACACTGGGACGGAAGCTGCCTCACCCTTAGCATTGGCCCCGAGTGTGTGTGTGTGTGTGTGTGTGTGTGTGTGTGTGTGTGTGTGTGTGTGTGTGTGTGTGTGTGTGTGTGTGTGTGTGTGTGTGTGTGTGTGTGTGTGTGTGTGTGTGTGTGTGTGTGTATATATTAAGCCATCAATCCATTTTCCAAATCCATTTGCCACCTTGAGTTCAACAGCCTTAAAAACATTCCTGACTTCAAACATCGCTCAACTCAATGACCTGGATAGGCAATAGCATCTGCAGTTTTCACCACTAAACTAATGGATCTGGAGCAAGAACGGCCCAATAGAAGATTAGGGATTATTGTGAAAAAATTAATAATAATATAATAAATAATAATAAACATCCTCAATTATCCTCCTCCAGTCCATCATCATGTTCATCCTCTACATCAGGTTGACACTGTGTCAGGTAAAGCACATCAGGTTGACACTGTGTCAGGTAAAGCACATCAGGTTGACACTGTGTCAGGTAAAGCACAACAGGTTGACACTGTGTCAGGTAAAGCACAACAGGTTGACACTGTGTCAGTTAAAGCACAACAGGTTGACACTGTGTCAGGTAAAGCACATCAGGTTGACACTGTGTCAGGTAAAGCACAACAGGTTGACACTGTGTCAGGTAAAGCACAACAGGTTGACACTGTGTCAGGTAAAGCACAACAGGTTGACACTGTGTCAGGTAAAGCACATCAGGTTGACACTGTGTCAGGTAAAGCACAACAGGTTGACACTGTGTCAGGTAAAGCACAACAGGTTGACACTGTGTCAGGTAAAACACAACAGGTTGACACTGTGTCAGGTAAAGCACATCAGGTTGACACTGTGTCAGGTAAAGCACATCAGGTTGACACTGTGTCAGGTAAAGCACAACAGGTTGACACTGTGTCAGGTAAAGCACAACAGGTTGACACTGTGTCAGTTAAAGCACAACAGGTTGACACTGTGTCAGGTAAAGCACATCAGGTTGACACTGTGTCAGGTAAAGCACAACAGGTTGACACTGTGTCAGGTAAAGCACAACAGGTTGACACTGTGTCAGGTAAAACACAACAGGTTGACACTGTGTCAGGTAAAACACAACAGGTTGACACTGTGTCAGGTAAAGCACAACAGGTTGACACTGTGTCAGGTAAAGCACAACAGGTTGACACTGTGTCAGGTAAAGCACAACAGGTTGACACTGTGTCAGGTAAAGCACAACAGGTTGACACTGTGTCAGGTAAAGCACAACAGGTTGACACTGTGTCAGGTAAAGCACAACAGGTTGACACTGTGTCAGGTAAAGCACAACAGGTTGACACTGTGTCAGGTAAAGCACAACAGGTTGACACTGTGTCAGGTAAAGCACAACAGGTTGACACTGTGTCAGGTAAAGCACAACAGGTTGACACTGTGTCAGGTAAAACACAACAGGTTGACACAGTGTCAGGTAAAGCACATCAGGTTGACACTGTTTCTAGGACATCAAAATACTAATATCACAGATATCACAGAAATGACAGTGTCAATGATGTCATTGACATAAGTGGCAGAGTACGTTCTGTCTCAAATCCAACACACACCTTCTAACCGATGCACTCCAACCCCCTACACACATCAGCACAGCACAGTGGCAATCGCAGTTCTGAAGCACCACCAGGAACAGAGCGGATCGTTGGGAATCGTAGTTCTGAAGCACCACCAGGAACATAGCGGATCGTTGGGAATCGTAGTTCTGAAGCACCACCAGGAACATAGCGGATCGTTGGGAATCGTAGTTCTGAAGCACCACCAGGAACATAGCGGATCGTTGGGAATCGTAGGTCTGAAGCACCACCAGGAACATAGCAGATCGTTGGGAATTGTAGTTCTGAAGCACCGCCGGTGACACAGAGCAACTAACCACACATCACATACAAGCACAAGCACCAATTTCATTACTTGGCCCTAAAACCCATACTTATATAATGGATGAAAGTAAATAAATGTGATGCTAATCTCTAGCATGCTACACAGTGATGTCTGAATTAAGATTCTCTGTAGCAGAACAGTGGCCCCCATAGCACAGTGTGACTAATCGTTATCTGCTAGACGTTCTCCAGCTCCAGTCCCTTCACTGTCATTCATTAGCTTAGCAGTTAGCCATTTCTAGCTCACAGGATGTAATTGTATGGGGTTTCTGTGGCAGTTTGGGCAGCTGGGGTTTTATTAGGCTAGTTGAGCATGAGTGCTCAGCTCTGGGGTAAGACACTGAGCTACAAACTTATTGTGTGACACACAAACACACGCGCGCGCGCATACGCGAGTGCGCACACACACACACACACATACAAGCACACACACACACACCGACACACACATACAAGCACACAAACACACAGACGGAGAAACACACATCACACACACACACACAGAGACACACACAAGCACACACACAAGCACATACACACAGGGTCAAAGCTCTGGAGTAAGATGTGACATCATTCTAACATGTCCTTCCTCACCCTTTCAGAGTATGTCAAACTCCTCTTTCCCCTCTATGGTCAGTTTTGCAGATTCCCTCCTGATTGTAAAGGTTGGGATTTGGGGAAGGTAAACTGATCTTTGATCTGTCAGGGTCATGAGAGCAACCACTTCTTGGATGAACCCTGCACCTGATGACCTCGTGACCTGGGTTTGTTGTCAGGTTATTAGCGCTGACCTCTGACATATCGATCCATTGCCGACCATGTCACAGGATAATACAGAATTACATTTCTGACACAATATGGGGTGGAAATTGGCAACCAGCAGTGTGACAACAAATATACCAAACCTGCCCTCCAATCACAGAAAGAAGACTTAGAAAAAGCAACTGGGAATACTGACTGTTTCTGAATACTGACTGTTTCAGAATACTGACTGTTTCTGAATACTGACTGTTTCTGAATACTGACTGTTTCAGAATACTGACTGTTTCTGAATACTGACTGCTTCAGAATACTGACTGTTTCAGAATACTGACTGTTTCAGAATACTGACTGTTTCAGAATGCTGACTGTTTCAGAATACTGACTGTTTCAGAATGCTGACTGTTTCAGAATACTGACTGTTTCAGAATACTGACTGCTTCAGAATACTGACTGCTTCAGAATACTGACTGTTTCAGAATACTGACTGTTTCAGAATACTGACTGCTTCAGAATACTGACTGTTTCAGAATACTGACTGTTTCAGAATACTGACTGCTTCAGAATACTGACTGTTTCAGAAAACTGACTGTTTCAGAATACTGACGGCTTCAGTACTGAACTGATGAATGGAAGGCACTCTGAAACACTAACACACACTCAAACAAATACCAAAAGGTCAGACATGTATAGAGGGAATTAGAGAGTAGAGATGTTATACTGTGAGTTGCTACTGTAGCAACTGAGAACACAAAGACACACATTTAGTCAAATACACACAGACACATTCAGAAATAGAAACATAAACACTTCCCACATACACGCACGCAGATGAACGCACACACACCTCCCACATTCACCCACATACACACACACACACACATTAAAAATAAATACACACACACATATCCCCTGAGTTTAATTTAAGGAGGAGGTTTTGGGGACGCTGGCAGGGATCTGTGGGTGGCAGAGATACTGTACTGAGTCAGGAGAGGAGAGGAGAGGAGAGGAGAGGAGAGGAGAGGAGAGGAGAGGAGAGGAGAGGAATACTGTGGGGGTTCGAGAACTGAAATACAGGGGAAAGAAGGGCAAAAGAACAGGGAAAACAGGTAGAAAGAGGTAACAGATGAAGAGAGGTGGAGAGAAGACAACATGCATTAGAGAGAGAGAGAGAGAGAGAGAGAGAGAGGGGGAGAGAGAGAGAGAGAGAGAGAGAGAGAGAGAGAGAGAGAGAGAGAGGGAGAGGGAGAGGGAGAGGGTGAGAGAGCTATAGAGAAAGATAGAGAGAGATAGGGAGAGGGGGAGAGAGCTATAGAGAAAGATAAAGATGGGGAGAGATAGGGAGAGGGGGAGATCAAGAGGTTGCAATGGGTTGAGTAGATTTTGCAGCCTCTGCATTGCAGGGCCAAAGCCAGAAATAAATAATAAAGTGAATGAATAAAAAAATGACTAAAGTAATAAATGAAAGGAGGGTAAGAGATGCCTCTCTCCACAGCTATTATGAAGAAAGACGAGTACCTAACCTCACAGAAACCAGAAAATACAATTACAGAACATAGACTACTGTGCGTGTGTGTGTGTGTGTGTGTGTGTGTGTGTGTGTGTGTGTGTGTGTGTGTGTGTGTGTGTGTGTGTGTGTGTGTGTGTGTGTGTGCGTACGTGTGTGTTATTAATTTGTGTTAGGTAGTGCATTTATACATGTATCATTCAGCTCACAGACATTATCGTTCAGTTCATAGACATTATCGTTCAGATCACCAACATTATCATTCAGTGCAGTTGAAAAGCAGATCACTGGTAAGCTGTATTTTGTGTTGA